>NW_005842771.1:532092-542710 GCF_000455745.1 Alligator sinensis
ACTCTTTCCTGCCTATGCAGGGGGTCGGACTCGATGATCTATTGAGGTCCCTTCCAGCCCTAACATCTATGAATCTATGAATCAAGGCCAGTGGAACTGAGCAGAAGCAGACTGTTGTTTTATGAACTGTGAGTTTGTGTAGCCCATAGTGCTTGGAGTCCCTAATCTATGACTTGGTCCCCAGTACAACTACAACCAGAGTAGTGGATTTGCATAATCTGGGAGATCTGACTCTGTACATTCAAGCTTCATTCCACTCTGTTTCTCTACTGTGTCAGTGTAGGTAGACAATGAAAAAATTATTCTGCTGTCTATGGGAGCTACAGCTTTGCACCATTCTGATGTATGATCTAGTTCTTGGGAGTCCTGAATCCCAGACTTCTCACCAGATGGACATTCTGCTGTGCTGAATAACAAAGGTTGATATTGAACATCAGTCTTTCAATCATCTACGTTAGCTTCTTGTTTTGCTTTCCTTTTTCCCACCATCTGCAGAAAAAGGTTCAATTTTCATGAATACATAAAAAGCAGTATTTTTGGCAGCTGTAATGCACGGATCTCAAAGCCCTTTGTATAGGGGTAATTTTCATGTGCTCCATTTCACAAAGGAGAGAACTGAGGTAGTAGGTATTAACATGACTCACCCAACATATTCACAGCTGATCACTGTGAGACAAACAAATGGTATGATAAGTATTTGGTATCTTTAACATTAAAAAATGTGAGACAGTACTAACAACATTTGGGCATGAAGTAAGGTGGGACTGCAAACTAGATAATCTGTTTTTCCAGATAATCTGTTTTATCTAGCAGTGTGTTCCTGTTAAGGAAGTAAGGTTCTCTTCTGATCTGGGGAATAACTAGACTTACAATGGGATTTTTTTACATAGTCTTTTTCCCCCTCAAGCTCTTTAAGAACTGAGCAAAGTTTGTCTTAGAATATGTATGCATAACAATCTGGTTTAGGTCACATCTCCATTCAGATCTGTGGTCACGATATCATGGAATCAGTGGAAACAGTATTGGGTCCTCTATGTATAATTTGTTTCCAATACAGATGGCATAGAGATATGTTAATGTGTTGCTTTCCATGCATTTAGACCTCTGGGACCTGAGGTGCTCCCAGGGCCCCTTTTCCCTAGTTATGAGAGCCCAGAAAAGCTCCCAGCCTGCCTGCCTCCCCCCCCTCCCCCCTCAAGTAAATTAGAGCAACTGCAAGAGAAAGAAGGAAGAGGCAACTTGTGACCAACTCCTGCTATGGATCTCAGAGCTGGAGCTGCTCCATTTTCCCCCTCCCCTCATTCTGAAGTGAAGGGACAATGAGCTGCATCAGAAACACGGTCAGTTTTATAGAATTTCTCCAAATACATGAAATTGCAGTGGGTGATTCAGGGAGAAGGAGAAGGGGATATTCACCTTAGAAGGGGAATTCTATCTAATCTCAAATATTCATCTAACTAGGTTAGTGTGTATATTTAAAAAGGGAGGAGAGGGAGAGAAAAATAGAAAAAAGGTCTTGAAAGACAGGGAAATATTTGCTATAGAATGATGGTGATGGAAGTCCTTGGTGAGGAAATCTTATTCTGTCTTGATAAAGATAGTGTATCCCCATTGGGCTGTACTGAAATGAGAACATCCCAAATGCTGGAACTTTCCCAGTCTGTCTTGGGGACAATTTCTTATTACTTGAAACTAGCACCTTTGATCTTCTACTTGGCTGCCCCCAGCCTCTAGAATAGCTTTCCCTAAATACCTGCAGATCCTCCATTCTTCTCTTTCCAGTCCTCCCCTATGAATTTCCTTTTCTGTGATGCCTATCAAAATCTCTATCTCAGCCACCATGCTTGTGTGGTGAGATCCCAGTGTGTCATGCTGAGCAGTGCTGCCTCCCTTGGTCTCTCTGCCCAGCAATCGGAGGTGAAGTTGCTGCATATGCAGAGGTGTGATTGCTAGGTAAAGGGAGCTTTGGCGTGATTTGCACAGGCATCCCCGAACTCTAGTCATCAACAGTTACCTAGGTCAAGGGTTGTCGACTGAGGGTACACATACCCCTGGGGGTACTTTGAAAGGTCCAGGGGATACACGGGGGTGGGTGGGGACGGAGTGCCATCACGCCACAGTGCTGCCTCACAGGAGCAGGGCCAGGGTGGAGTGAGAGTAGGGCCACACAGACTCTGCACTGCTGCCACTCTCCGCGCCCCCTGCAACCTGCGTTTGGCCACTCGCCACTCCCTTCACTGCACTGCATCCGGTTGCTCACCACCCCTGCCTCATGTACTGCGTCCAGCTGCTCGCCACCCCACTCCGGGGTAAACTTATTAAAAAGGGGGCTGCCAGAGGTATACTTATTAAAAAAGTTGAAAACCATGCCCCTTACTGCCTTTTCTTTTTCTTGGCAGAGCCTGCCCGTATGACCTGCCACTGGGTTGTGCAGCCCCTGAGCTGCAAGGGGCCCTGATCCTTCCCTCTGTGGTGGTGGTGCCACCCAGTGCTGTCTGGGTGGGGTGCTAGCAGGCAAGTGCTGCCCGGGGGGCTCCACCACCATGGAGGGAAGGAGCAGGGGTCTCCACAGCTCAGGGCCCGCTGGCAGCTTGTTCCCCAGCTGCAGGAGAGGTGAGCAGGCTGTGGGCAGAAAAAGAAAAGGATTGGACTCCTCACCACTATTTTTTTTTTCCCAGCAGAGCCTGCCTGTGGCAGCAGTGTGCAGGGTGTGAGCTGACAGGGGGCCATCACTGTTTTGTTACAGTTACAGAAGTCCCTAAATTGAAGCAGTGGATTTTTAATTGACATAATTAAAAACCCACCGATTTTTAAAAACCCACCATTTCAAGTTAGGGAGAACTAAACTCCTGTCACGTGTACAAGTGGCCAATGTGTCATGATGGGGAATAAAGAAGAAATGTGGAGGATAAACTGCAGTTGCTCAGCAGGGACACATTTGGCACAGAGGAGCTCATGAAAAGAACTCCTGGTGCAAGATTTTGTGTATATTGTTTGCTTGTTTTTTTCCATTTTCTAATTGCTGTCTGTCTAACTTGTATTTTAGGAGCAAACTGTCCTGACTCTCCTTGTTGTCTAGACAAGATTAGTGACACACATTGACCAGAGAAGACACCAAGGGAAGACACTCCTGTGTGTAGAATCTGAAAGCCTATAATACAACTGCACTGTAGACAGCTTGCAGACATTCATGGGAATAAATACACTTTAGCCATTTCCTTGGGTTAATCCACATACTACACAAAGAGCCATGTACCATGGAAAATTTGGAGGTAATTGCTCCCAGGTGACAGAATTCATTCTCAAGGGATTCACAGATCATCCAAAATTTAAAACTGTACTGTTTGTGCTGTTCTTGGTGATCTACATTGTCACTGTGCTGGGGAATCTTGGTATATTCACACTTATCAGGACTGATGTCCGACTTCACACCCCCATGTACTTTTTCCTCAGTAACTTGTCCATTGTAGATATCTGTTACTCCACAGTTGTCACCCCCAAGATGTTAGTGGATCTGTTAGCAGACAAGAAAGCCATACCTTATGCTGCATGTGCAACCCAGATTTTATTTTTCACTTTGTTTATTGTAGTAGAATGTTTCCTCCTGGCTGCAATGGCATATGACCGATATGTCGCCATTTGTAATCCACTCCTCTACCAGGCTGTCATGCATCCGAGGCATTGTGTCCATTTGGTAGTTGGTTCATTTCTAGCTGGATGTATAAATTCAATGGCACAAGCTACAGGCATGTTAGAACTCTCCTTCTGTGGTTCCAATATAATTGACTTGTTCTTCTGTGACATCTCCCCAGTGTTATCACTTTCCACTTCCGATACTACCATCAATCACATTGTCCTCATAACAGTGGCCTATTTGTCAGGGGTAGTCAGCAGTCTGATAGTCATTATCTCCTATGTTTTCATCCTCATTACCATCCTTAGGATCCACTCTGCTGAGGGCAAGCGCAAAGCCTTCTCCACTTGTGCATCCCACCTTACAGCTGTCAGCATCTTCTTTGGGACTGGCCTGTTCATCTATTTACAGCCAAGCACAAACTACTCAAGGGATCAGGACAAAGTGGCCTCAGTGTTCTACACAGTGGTGACCCCCATGCTGAACCCCCTGATCTACAGCCTGAGGAACAAGGAAGTGAAGAATGCCCTGAGGAGAGTGATGAAGAAGAGAAACTCCTTTATAGGAGATAAACTATTGTGCAAAAAGCAGTAAGAACTTATAAACCAATACCTGATCTATAAGTTTTATCTCAGTGGGCGAGTCTACATGCCACCCTATGGCAACATTGTTACTGCACTGTACTTCAGTATTTCCTTTTGGAAGTACAAGAGCATGGTGCAGTAACCACCTGTACTGAGCCATACTTGTGGCACATGGTTAGTTTTCACTGCTACTTCACCATAGCAGCACACTAAAATGGGGAGCATGCTGCTATGGTGAAGTAGCTGCCAATCATGTGTCACGTGATCACTGTGGCAATGTAGGGTGATGTGTAGATGCACCCAGTGTGTATTACCCCTGCTTGAGAATGAACTGCATTGGAACTTTCCCATTGTCAGTGAGTAGACTCCTCCACAGTTACAACATGCATTATCTATCCTAAGTTATTCAGCTCAGCAAAGAAAAAACACCACTTATTTATTAAAAATCAGTAGTTTTCCATAGAAATGTGTTTTATTCTATTAAAGAAGGGATAATTAGAAATTTGGGGTAGTATTCTCTACTTTCCTTGTTGTCTAAGAGCCTATTCATCATCCCAATGGCATTTTTGGCACTTGACCAAGGGATTCTGTTCCTTGGTCTACAGACTTATACATAAGAACACAGAGAGGGTATGGGCACTGATAAAAAGGACTATGTGAGAGACCTCCGTTCCTTCTTTCCCTCCCCTCTGTTCCATGCCAGAGTGGCTAGGGTACTATCCTCAGAGGCAAGAAAGCTTGGGTTCTGGGCATATTAAACCCGCTCTGGGTGAAACCTGTGTCTTTCTCAGTTTCTAGTACTGTGCTATGGCCTTCATGCCACAGATCAGCAAATACCCAGCCACTTCTCTGCTATTCCTTTTGAAGCTCAGCCACTGATCTTGTCACGGGACAAAAAAAAATGTATGGATGGCAGTGAAGGGGAGCAGCTTCTGAACCCTGAGCCCCTGGCTTCTAGGCCACTTCACAGATGCACATACAACCTGATTTGCTTTTTTCCTCCTGGCCGCACATATCTTTGACATGCCTTCCTCTTATGGCTGCCCAGGGGATGAGCTTCAAAAGAAGCACCAGAGAGGGGCCTGGGTTCTGGTCAATCTGTGCCTCAGCTTGATCAGGTTTCCTACTGCTTTAACAGTCAAGGTGAGGAGAGACTAGAATTAGATTAGAGGCCGGGCTCAGGTTTAGGGGTTTAACACCAACTTTACAGATCTGGGTCAAGCCCCACCTAGAAACTTGAAAAAAGTAATTTAAACTGGATGTGCTGAAGTGAGCAAACTTCCTCACTTCCAGGCAACATTCAGCTAAATAGGGTTTATTAAAGGAGGAATGGGGATAAATGCACAGCCTTAAGGAACACTTTAAACTTGTGGCATTGATGCCTACACAGTCAGATGGGTCACAAATTGGCTGAGGGGCTGCACCCAGAGAGTGGTAGTGGACGGGTCATATTCGACCTGAAAGGATGTGGGCAGTGGGGTCCCCCAGGGATCGGTCCTTGGGCCCGCACTGTTTAATCTCTTTATTAGCGACACCAAGATCCAGGGCAAGGTGGGCATGCTAGAAGGGAGGGACAGGATACAGCTGGACCTGGACAGGTTACAGGGGTGGGCGAATGAGAATAGGATGGGATTCAATACTGAAAGTGCAGGGTACTGCACTTGGGCAGTAAAAACCAGCAGTATGCCTATAATCTGGGGAACTCCCTTCTCGAAAGCACAGTGGCAGAAAGAGATCTTGGAGTCATTATCGATTCCAAAATGAACATGGGCCGCCAATGTGAGGACACGGTCAGTAAGGCTAACCACACCTTGTTATGCATCCACAGATGCATCACGAGCAGGGCCAAGGAGGTGATCCTCCCCCTCTGTGCGACAGTGGTCAGGCCACAGTTGGAGTAGTGTGTCCAGTTCTGGGTGCTGCATGTTAGGAGGGATGTGGCCAACATCGAGAGGGTCCATAGAAGGGCCACTCGTATGATCAGAAGGCAGCAGGGCAGGCCCTAAGAGAAAAGGCTATGGGACCTGAACCTGTTCAGCCTTCACAAGAGAAGGCTGAGAGGGGACCTGGTGGTCATCTACAAACTTACCAGGGGGGACCAGCGGGGAATGGGAGGCACCCTGTTCACCCGAGCACCTCCCAGAGTAACCAGGAATAATAGCCATAAGTTTTTTGAGAGTAGGTTCAGGCTGGACATTAGAAGGCACTACTTTACAGTCAGGGCGGCTAGGATCTGGAACCAACTTCCAAGGGAAGTGGTGCTCGCTCCTACCCTGGGGGTCTTTAAGAGGAGGCTTGACAATTATCTAGCTGGGGTCATATAAGCCCAGTATTCTCTCCTGCCCAGGCAGGGGGTCAGACTGGATGATCTACTTGGGTCCCTTCCGACCCTACATCTATGAATCTATGAAAACATTAACTATTGAACTTTGACTGAAACTGAACAGAGGTAGTCAGTCATTGGAAAACTAACCCAGGGGAGCAACCACCTAGACTTGCTTGGGACTCTCATGCAGGAGCTTTACCATCTATGGCAGCTGAAATAGCAAGTGTTGGGAAGGGACACCCATTCCAGAGAACCATGTTGCTCCTTGCTGGCTGGGAGCATGCAATAGGGTTGTCTGTCCCCTTAAGAAGCTGTGTGGCATTCTGCTGATGGAGAGCCATGGGGTAGCAGTTTTGTGTCTCAAATGTATGTAGTCCCTATCTGAATACCCTGCCATGGCTGCTGTCAGGTAAGAGTGAAGATCTCAGTCCCTTTGCTGCTCCCTTACTGTGTGTAATGGTACTCTGTGTCTCCGTGGGCACATCTCCATGAGATGCTTAATGGTGCAGTAGTGTAGTTTACTGTGCAGTAAGCATATGTGTCTACATGTGAACACAATAAGTTACTGCACAGTTACCCATCTGTAGACATGACCCGGAAGCAAGTTTGCTCCTGGGTCAGCCTTGTCACTAGGGGGCCAGCCTGAGGCTAGGCCCAGGGCTCCAGGCTGGGAGTCTCTACTGCCCCAGGGCTGGGCTGCCTGTCCGCCTACGCGCCCCCCCCTGCCTCTGAGTGCCTGCAAGCTTTTAAAGGCCTGAGTCCTGGGGAATACCAGCAGGGAGCCTGAGGGCAATCCAGGCCCCTGTGTCCCCATGGGCTGCCCTAGCCTGCCTGCACCCCAGCACTGCTGCCTGGCACTGCAGTACTGCATGGCTGCCAGGGCTGTGCTGTCCAGGCCTGAAGGCTTCTCTAGGCTGCTTCAGGCTCTAGCCAGGCCTGCCAGCCCCCAGGCCCAGCTGCAGGCAGCTTCTGGCTGCTGGGGCCAGCTCCACCAGTATGCAGCCCACCCCCAGCAGCCAGTCCTCAGCTTGCAAGTGCTGTGGGGCATTGCCTGTGCTACGTGGCTGCCAGTCCTGTGCCAGGCCCCTGCACTGGGCACTGCAGGCAGCTGCCCAGGCCTGATGGCACAGGGACCACCACACGGGGGCCCAGAGAGCTGGCATGGGACTCACAATGTCTGTGCCTGTGCCTATGCCTGCCACCTAGGGCCCCAACTGGTCTATGGAGGAGACTGGTGACCTCATGGTGCTGTGGGGTGAGGCAGAGGTGCAGCATGAGTTTATGTGGGGTGGGTGCTCCAATGCCCACATCTATGAGGAGTTGTCAGCCCAGATTTGGGAGCATGGGCATGACCAGTTGGTGTGGCCCCAGCTCTGGCTTATCCACAACCTAACCAGCCATTTGTCTTAGAACCAATTCCTTGTGCATTTGTGGCAAGTTCTGTTTTAAGCCAAAACTTGTGAACAGGGAGAAAGCTAGTAGTTCATGCCTCCAGAGTGTTAACTGAAGTTGAAAAAAACTTTAGTCCTTGTAAAAAGGGTTCTGGCACTGGTGTGGACAGTGCAGCATTGGAAATACTTGACAGGGCTAGCCCCTATTGTTCTTAGGGACATGCATACACTTGTGAAATACATTTTATCCAGAAAGGCACAGGAGGGAGGAGTGTCCAGTCCTTGGTTAGCTAAATGGATCCTGACTCTTAAACAGAAATATACAAATGCAGTTATTAAAAGAATAATCTCTAGGGCCCTATGGTCTTTTAATTGAGAGGGACCCTAACCATGAGTTCCCATTGCCCACATACTCTTCTCATCACCCTATTCCCATTGCAGGAGGTGCAGTTGTCAAGTCAGTAGATTTAGTTTGTGGATGGGTCTAGTATTATGAGCAAGGTACTCCATGCACAGGATATGCAGCAGTTTTGACTAATAATCCCAATACTATTTGCAAGGGAGTGTACCTCTCTCTCTGCTCAGGCTGCTGAAATAATAGCTATTATAGCAGCCTTGGAAAACACACCAGTAAATGAAAAAGTTACTGTGTTTTCTGATTCTGATTGGGTAGTATGTACCCTGGTTGATTGGTTCCCTGCCTGGGAACAGAGAGACTACTGAACAGATAGCAGATGGAAAGCCAATAGCACATATTAAAAAATTTAAACATGTTTGGAATTTAGCAAAAGGGTGACCAGGAGGGGTGCAGTTGGGTAAGGTAAAGGATCCTAAAAAGGGAACAAAAGAAGCTAAGTGGAATAATTAAGTTGATCAAGGGTAATGAAATCACTGTAGCCATGGTGCAGCTTCAAGCACAGGATAAGGTTATTCAAGATCTGGTAAATTTCATAGATTTCATAGACATCAGGGCTGGAAGGGACCTCGGAAGATCATTGAGTCCATCCCCCTGCCCGAGGGGCAGGAAGTCAGCTGGGGTCATAGGATCCCAGCAAGATAAGCATCCAATTTACTCTTGAAGGTGTTCAGTGTAGGTGCTTGAACCACCTCCGATGGCAGGCTATTCCAGATCTTGGGGGGCTTGGACAGTAAAGAAATTCTTCCTTATGTCCAGCCTGAAACGGTCTTGCAGTAGTTTATAACCATTCGACCTAGTTGTCATCCCTTGGGGTGCTCTGTTGAACAAATGTTCTCCCAGATACTGGTGGTCACCCCGATAAACTTATAGGTGGCCACCAGAAAACCCCTGAGCCTGTGCTTTTCTAGGCTAAAGAGCCCCATAGCTATCAGCCTGTCGTTGTAAGGTCTGTTTTCCTGACCTCTGATCATGCGTGTGGCTCTTCTCTGGACTCTCTCAAGCTTCTCCACATCCTTTTTGAATTGTGGAGCCCAAAACTGGATGCAGTACTCCAGCTGTGGCCTCACCAAGGCCGAGTACAAGGGGAGAATGACATCCCGGGATTTGCTTGAAAAGCTTCTATGGAAGCAAGCCAGCGTTTTGGTCGCTTTACTAGCTGCAACATCTCATTGAGGCTCATGTTCATCTTGTGGTCAGTGATGACCCCCAAGTCTCTTTCTTCTGTAGCACTAGCCAGCGTAGCACTGCTGAGCCTATAAGGATGCTGCAGGTTTTTCCTCCCAAGGTGGAGAGCCTTGCATTTTTCAGTGTTAAACACCATCAGGTTCTCATCCGCCCACTTGCTGAGCCTGTCCAGGTCAGCCTGGATCGCCTTCCTGTCTTCAGATGTGGATGCTTTGCCCCAAAGTTTGGTGTCATCGGCAAACTTGGCCAGTCTGCTTCTGACTCCAATGTCCACATCATTAATGAAGATGTTGAACAGTATGGGTCCAAGGACTGAGCCTTGGGGGACCCCACTGGTCACAGGGCACCATGAAGATTGACTTCCGTCAATTACCACCCTCTGGGTCTGACCATGGAGCCAATTTCCCAGCCAGCAGATTGTGGTGGACCCAAGGCCACAATTGGCCAGTTTCACCAAGAGGTGATCATGGGATACCAGATCGAAGGCTCTTTTGAAGTCAAGATATATGACATCAATCTCTTCTCCTTTGTACAGGTGATAGGTCACCTGGTTGTAAAAGGAAATGAGATTGGCAAGCAAGACCTACCCGCAACAAACCTTTGCTGGCTATCCCTCAGGATGTTGGTGTTGGCTAGTCCATTAAGGATGGCCTCTTTAATAAACTTTTCTAAGATCTTCCCCGGGATAGAAGCTGATGGGCCTATAATATGCCAGATCCACTTTCCTCCCTTTCTTGAAGATAGGCACCACATTGGCCTTCTTCCAGTCTTCAGGCACTTCACCAGAGTGCCAGGAGTTCTCAAAGATCTGTGCCAGAGGCTGGGCTATGATGCTCACCAGCTCCTTGAGTATACGGGTGTAGATTGTTAGGGCCGGCTGACTTGAAGGTATCCATCTTCTCAAGGTGTTCCTTCACGAGGTCAGCATTGATGGAGGGCAGGGGATCTCCCTCACCTGGACTTCCCTGTCCCGTAATGGACATGGGTGTCCCATGGGACTGATGAGAGACTGACGCAAAGTACCCATTTAATAGGTTGGCTTTTTCCTGGGTGTCAGTTGTCAGTTGCCCCATTCGGTTC
>NW_005842771.1:542836-544200 GCF_000455745.1 Alligator sinensis
CAGGGGTCTAATGTTGCCCTTGCTTTTCCTCTGGCTCCCCACATATCTGAAAAAGGACTTTTTATTGTCCTTGATGCTCGAAGCTAGTTGGAGTTCAGTTGCAGCCTTGGCTTTCCTGGTTTGCCCCCTGCAGGACCAGACCAGTGCAAAATATTCCTCCTTGGAGGTGAATCCCATCCTCCATCCTTTGTAGGCCTTTCTTTTTAGCCTCAGGAGGTCTACTAGTTCCCTGGAGAGCCAGGGGGGCTGCTGTGCCCTCTCGCTGCCTTTCCTCTGAGATGGAATAGAATTAGCTTGTGCATTGAGGATCGCTCCCTTGAGGAGCAACCACTCTTCCTGAGCTCCCCTCCTGCTGGGGTCATGGTCCCCTAGGGCCTCACTGACAAGCCTCCTGAGCTTGTCAAAGTCGGCTTTCCTGAAGTCCAGGATTTCAGTGTTGCTGACTGACTTGCCAGCTTTACGGCGGATGGTAAACATTATCAGCTCATGGTCGCTGTCACCCAGCTTCCTATCGATCACTAGGTCACTGATTAGGTCATCCCCAGTAGACAGTACCAGGTCGAGCAGCGCTTTATCTCTCATTGGCCCGTAGACTTCTTGAGTCAGGTAGAACTCATCCATGCATGATAGGAAGCTTTCTGACCGCTTGGATTTTGCTGAGTGATCCTCCTGCAAGATGTCTGGGTAGTTGAAGTCACCCATGACAACCACGGTCCCGGAGCATGTGGCCTCAGCCAGTTCCTGGGTGAACTCCTGGTCAAGCTCTTGACTTTGGGTGGGAGGTCTGTAGTAGGCTCCCACCATTGTGTCCCCTGTTCTGTGTTCCCCACAGATTTTAACCCAGAGGGACTCCAATTGTCCATCCTGGTCACCAACATCAGCTTTCAGGGACGCATAACTTTCCTTAACATAGAGAGCTACACCCTCGCCCCTTTTATCTACTTGACCTCTCCTGTACAAGGTATAGCCATCTATACCCATGGTCCAGTCATGGGTGGAGTCCCACCAGTTCTCTGTTATCCCTATGACATCGTAATTATTTGCGTTAAGCAGGAGAATGAGCTCCTCCTGCTTATTCCCCAAGCTCCTGGCATTTGTGTACAGGCAGGCAAGTGTCCCCTTGGGGGCTCTTGCCTTTCCCACAGATTGTACCAGGGCTGGGGCAGGGGTGGGCTCCCTTAAGTGCCTTGGCCTGCTGGCTTTGCAAGGGTTGCTGAGCGGGCCAGCAGTGGCGGTAGTCCCCCCGTCCTCCAGCGGGCTTAGTTTAAAGCCGAGTGGAGCAGGTCAGCCAGTCTGGCTGAGAAGAGCCTCCTCCCCAGGGGAGAGAGGTGGAGACCATCTTTTCCCAGTAGCTCGCTGCCTCC
>NW_005842771.1:544528-545215 GCF_000455745.1 Alligator sinensis
ATGAAGTCTCCACAACAACCACTTTATGTTTTGCCTTGGGGAGAGTGGGGGTGATAGCTGCAGTTGAGTCTGTCTTGCCTGCGGGAGCTGGCAACTCAGCAGGCTCTGCTGGGGCTGCAAGAGGTTCGTACCCGTTGCAAAGCTCCGGCGGGGCAGGGGCCTTGGTGCGGCGGGCCTTAGGGCCCTTGACCACCTTGGTCCATTCCCTTGGCTGGACAGAATGGGAGGTCCCGGAGTCCTCCCTTGTCCTGGAGGGAGATGGTGGTCTACCCTCTGACTCCCCGAGGGAGAAGGGCCTGGCAGTAGGAGTCTATCTCCTGCTCGCAGTCCCTGATGGCACGCAGTCTCTGGACTGTGGCCTGGAGCTCCTCCTGCTCATGTGCCAGAGACCCCAAAAGGGAGCAGACCCCACAAGGGGAGGTAGCCATGCTCCCGGGCCCCAGAGCCTGAAAAAGGGACAGGCAGCCCCCGCAGCCGAGAGCCAGGGGCTCCGTCTGCGTGGAGCCCAGAACCATGGGCAGCAAGGAAAATGCGATTTGGAAAGATCTGTCAGGGTTAGTTCTTACTTGGAAGGGAGATGAGTTCCCTGTGTGGATAGTGCCCTCTGCTGTGCAGGCTGAGTTATTCACCTGAATTCATGAAGGAGGTCATTTAGGGGTAGATAAGACGTTCAGCCGGATGGGGGCC
>NW_005842771.1:545246-563955 GCF_000455745.1 Alligator sinensis
GGATGTGGAACAGTATGTACATAATTGCCTGCCTTGTGCTGCCAACAATCCTGACAGACAGGTGAACAAAGGGCCCTTGTTCCACCAAAGGATTGCAGGCCCATGGGCATGAATTCATATAGATTATATTGGGCCCCTCCCTCAGACAGCAAAAGGGAATAAATACTTCCTGGTGATTGTAGACAGTTTCACTAAATGGGTTGAAGCAATTCCCGCTAAGGATAATACTGGGCTTACTATAGCTCGGGTATTAATAGAACAGGGATTTTCTAGATGGGAAACTCCACAGGGAATAGATTTGGATCAGGGATCACATTTTGTAGCAGAAATAGTACAAGGTGTGTGCCAAGCCTTCGGTATCAAGCAACACCTGTGTATTGCAGGACACCTCCAAAGTTCTGGGCAAGTAGAGCAGACTAATTGCGCAATTAAAACCACCCAAAGAAAAGCTGTAGAACAACAATAAAAAAATTGAGATGTGAAGTTACCTTTGATCTTAATGACCCTGAGATGACCCCTAGCAGCTCTCTGAGTCTTCCCTTACAAGGCTATGACAGGGAGAGACATGAGACTCCCTGAACAATGGTGGGTGGTAGATGTTCCAGAGGGAATGCAGAACAAGGTTCTAACTGATGCTACAACAAATGCTAACAACAGTTGCTGGTATCCAGGTTGTAGATGTATTGTTCTAGAGGAAAAAGCAATCATTTGGTCAGGGCAGCGGGGGCTGGGGCTGTGACAGGGAAGGGGTAGAGAGGAGGGTTGCCTGCCCCTCCAGCGGGGGAAAGGAGTGGGAGGGGGGTGCAGCAGGGAACTCTATGGCCAGCCGGCAGCACAGGCATGGTGGCTGTGCCCTCAGGAGCTGTTGGGGGGCAGGGGAGGGGGAGAAAGAGTTGTGGGGGAGAGGGGACCCTGGCCAGGCTGCCTGGCAGGGCACAACAGCCTGGAAGCCTCCCCTCCTCTTTCCTTCAGCCAGCGCTGGGGCTGGACATGCTCCGCTGCTGCTTGCATGAATTGGAGTCACTGTGCTCTGGCCTGGTCAGGACAGGGAGAGCTGGGGCCCCTCCAGCAAGGCTGGAGTGGCAGGGGGCTATAGGTCGGGAGTGAGGGGGACCAGCAGGGCTGGGGGGCTGTGGCTTTGGAGTGAGAGGCCCAGGGGTGGGACAACTGTGGGTTGGGAGTGCAGGGCATTGGCAGTGCCAGGGGGCTGTGGGTCTGGAGTGAGTGGGGAAGGGTACTGTAGTTTGGGAGTGAGGGGCATTGGCAGAGCTGGGGTCAGTGGGTCAGGAGTGAAGGGCAGCAGCAGGGCTGGGAGGCTGTGGCATGGGAGTGAGGGGCAACAGAATGGGCAGGGGCAGGGCACCAGCATGTCACTGCCCTGCCATTATCATATCCCACCTCCCCCATATAATATGTTATTGGGTTTGCTGGTGTGTGTCTGACAGGATGTGCGTGGCAGTATTCATTTTGTTATAGGCTGAGTACAGACAGAACTCAGAAGGCTGAAGTGGCAGCAGTTGTGCAAGTATTAGAAATGCTGAAAGGGAAGCAGAGTGAAGTGATTATTGTCATGGACTCAGATTATGTGCACAAGGGTCTCATCCATCTCCCTTGGTGGATGACTACAAATTTCACAGGAATTGATGGTTCTGAGATCAAACAAAAAAACATACTGGCAGAGATTAGAGTGCTTAGCAACCAACTATGAGACAGTCATAGTAGTCAAAATAAAAGCACATAATAAAAAATGGTCCACTGCAGTGGGGAAACAAGAAGGCAGACAGAACAAGAAGGCAGACAGAAACAAGACGGCAGACAGACTAGTTAAAAAACCCATGGAAAGCTGTACCCATTCATGCTCAGGTGAAAAAGCAGACCCAAAAGTAAATGAGGAAGATCAAGAAGGAGTTCTAGCATTACAGGGAAGGAAAGAGATAGATGATCTGCTAAAGCAGTAACCCCTCTTCCTCCTCTGTCCAGCCTAGTCTGTGTGGCAGGCTTCCTGGCAGCAGCCTTGCTTGCTGGCTAGGAAGGGCTCGGAGCAATTGGGGGGGCATTCCCACCAATCACATGATGGCAGGGGAGAGGCTTGTCCCACCCCTACCCAGGGGTGAGGTGAAGAGCCAGATCTGAGAGGGGACTAATCCCCCCTCTCTCTGAATGGTTTATTTGCAATCTAGGGGTGGAGCCTCTGGAGGGATAAAAAGGCAGCATGCCCGGCACATGGGTGGCTGTGACGAGGGATGAAGAAGAGGGCAAAGAAGAGCTGGCAGAGCTGGCCAGTGGGGCGGAGCAGTTGCCCCAGAAGAGCCTGAAGAGACTCACCGGACGGGGAGCAACAAGCGGCTGCGTCTCCCAGCCCCGTTGTGAGGGAGCATGGCATTGGTGCACAGCCGTTACACAGAGGGCCTGGGAGGCACCGAGACCCTGGGAGCTTCACAAGGCGGCTCATGTCTCCAACCCCCCTGCATGAGGCAGGGTGAACGGTACACAGCCGGTGCACAGAGGGCCTGAGTCCCTGGAAGCTGCAGGAGGTGGCTCAGGTCTCCAACCCCCAGCACGAGGCCGGGAACACAGTGCACAGGTCAATGCATGGAGGGTCCGAGAGTGGCTCGGGTCTCTAACACCGGGCACAAGACTGGGACCACGATGCACAGGTGGTGTACGGAGGGTCCAGGAATGGACTAAGGCCCTAGGAGCCTCACAAGGCAGTTTAGGTCCCCAACCCGGCATGAGGCCGGGTGCACTGTGCACAGAGGGTCCGGGGAGTGGACCAAGGCCCTGAGGCTACGAGGACAGCTCAGGCCTCCAATTTGGCACAAGGCTGAGCATGCTGCATATAGAGGCCATCAGTGCATGCAAGATGCACAGGGCCAAGAGAGGACCCAGGCCGGGAATGCCCTGAGCAGTGAAGGGATGAATAGGGCTGCAGAGAGTTGTGGTTACCTGGGAAGGGGATTCCCACAGTGTTCTGTGGCTAGCAGCTGGAGGGGAAACCCTGAAGGGGAGGGCCCTGGGTTGCAAGATTCCCCTAGTGAAGCAATTCAAACTGGGTTGCAGAGGCCTGTAATTCTTTTCTTTTCCCTCTCTTTATCTGTGGGCACTGCTATGGCTCCAGGGCTCCAGGGCTGTTCTTCTGTTCTTTTAGATATCTAGCTTTTCTATCCGTTGTTTCTGCATCTCATATTTTGTGAACTGCACCTCACGCTTTGTAAAGTGGCATTCCATTAGAATATAAAATTTGCATAACTTTTAATGAGACTCTTGCTTTGACCACCTTTTGATTCCTCACCTGTATATAGTGTTTGCATTGACCTGTATATAAGCTGTTTTAGCTCCTATATCTTATGTGTAAATATGTTAACCCTATAACTTTTATATCTTATTAAATTTGTATATAGTTAAGTCTTAACACGTGTCCCAGCCTTGTGCTATAGGGGAAGGAGGGAAACTGTGTGTCATAGGCAGTTTCACTCCTCAGCGCACCTGCCCTGCTAACGTTCCCTTCATTTGGAGTGGGGAGTATGTTATTGGGTACCACCTGAGTTGCATCTGTTTTCCCTAACCCTCTTCACAGGCCATCTGGGATCTGCATTCCCTCTTCACTCCCCTCTGTTTCTTTCCACAATCTCATTTCCAGACCTGTCTGAGACAGCAGGGGTGGCTTCAGTGTTTGATCTCTGAGCAGGCAGATCCCTATTTATTGGGTGACAGCAGTGAATGGTTTTGCATTCTGGGACTGTGGCAAAACTTGATGTGGTTTGATAATATTTCCTAGGTACATGTGAGAGGGTTGTATGCTTTGGTCACCAAGGAAGCATACCAGGAAATAATAAGAACCTGCAGAGATAAAATTAGGAAGGGAAAGGTAAAGAATGAGCTGTATCTTGTGAGGGAGGTTAAAGACAACAAGAGGTGGTCCCACAAGTATTTTGACTGGAAAAGAAAGACCAGGAAGCTGTGGTTTTACTATTAAATAGCTAGGGGAAACTTTTAACATGAGCCTGGGTAGCTCAGTTGGTAGAGCATCAGACTTTTAATCTGAGGGTCCAGGGTTCAAGTCCCTGTCCAGGTGATAACATCTGCTTTTGAGGGTCGGATTTAACAATCTGCTCAGGTCCCTTTCAACCCTATCAACTATGATGTTAACAGAAGATGCAAATATGGTGGAGCTACTTTGCCCCAATCTTCACAAAATTAAACTGCAGCCAGACACCTAATGCCTCAGTCTTCACAAAATTAAGATGCAACCAGATACCTAATTGGGATTATTTGGATAAGAAAGAGGACAAGCTGAGGGATGAGATAACAAGAGACAGTCAGAGTATTTGATGGGTCTGAATGGATTAAAGTCAACAGGGCTGGATGAACTTAATTCCAGGGTCCTGAAAGAATTGGCAGAAGAGATCTGAACCCTTGGCAATGATCTTCATGAAGTTGTAGAAGATAGGAGAGGACGTGCAGGGCTATGGCTGCCCCTACCTTGGTACTGCACAACAGGTATGCTCCCCTCACCACGTATGATGAGGCTCCGATGGAGACACTGGAGGAGGAGGTGGGTTGTCAGTGAACTACCACCCCCAAGAGGAGATGCAGGGTGGTAGTGGGGCACTCCTGCAGGGCACTGAGGGACCCATCTGCCATCCAGACCCCCTAGCCCGTGAGTTTTGCTGCCTCCCTGGGGCCCGCATCTGGGATATTGCAGAGAGGATCTCTAGGCTCGTCTGAACCTCTGGCCACTACCTCATGCTCCTCACCCATGTGGGCATGAATGACATGGCCAGGAGTAATCTGGACCAGGTCATGAGTAACTACAGGGCTCTGGGGGCTGGGCTCAAGGGGTTGGGGGCACAGATAGTCTTTTTCTCTGTGCTCCCAGTTGCAGACCATGGACCTAGGAGGGAAGGATGTCTCGAAGAAGTGAACTGACAACTCCAGCAGTGGCCGTACCAACAGGGCTTCGGTTTCTTTGACCACAGCGCACACTTTAGGGAGAGAGGACTCCTGGGAAGGGACAGAATTCACCTCACATGGAGAGGTAAGTCCCTGTTCTTGGCCAGACAGCTGATCTTCTAGATAGGGCTTTAAACTAGATGGCTGGGGGATGGGGGAAAACTGACTGGAGCATGCCTGAGTTCTGGCACACAACAAAGCTCCAAAGTTGGGGACACCAGGAGAGCCACTCCTGCAAGATTTGAGAGAATGGTTCTCCCTCAGCATGGCAGGAAATCAAGAGTCTCAAAGGGAGGACTCAGGTACACTAATGCCAGGAGCATGGGGAACAAGCAGGAGGTAGCCCTCCTACCCTCCAGTGGGCATTATGATCTAGTAGGGATTACAGAGACCTGGTGGGACTCCTCACATGATTGGAATGTAGCCATAGAGGGCTACATGCTGCACAGAAGGGACCTAGTAGGGAAGAAAAGTGGAGGTGTAGCTCTCTATGTGAGGAAGCAGTACACCTCCTTGGAGGCCGACATTGGCTCCAAAGAAAATCGGTTCAAAACCCTCTGGGTCAAACTAAGGGTGGGGGGAGGGTGAGAGAGACCTAACTGTTAGGTCTATACTACAGACCACCAAACCAGGAGGAGGAGCTTGATCTGGTGTTCTCTCAAGAATTGGTAGAGGCTGCGCACACACGGGACATGGTTGTCATGGGTGACTTCAATTACCCAGACAATTCTTGGGAGGAACACTCAGCTAAATTGGATCAGTCGCATTGCTTCCTGACCTGTATCAAAGAGCTCTACCTGACTCAGGAAGTGCATGGGCCAACCAGAGGTAATGCTCTCCTAGACTTGGTCTTGGCCAAAGAAGACGATCTGGTGAACAACTTGAATGTAGAGGGTAGCCTGGGTGACAGTAACCACAAAACCATTATGTTTAGGATTGAAGTTTTGAACTTTAAAAATGTGAATGTCAGTAGGCTCAGGGCAACAGTAGGGGAAGTGCTGTGGGGCCAGGGACCGAAGGTGAAAGGAGTACATGAAAAGTGGTTGTTCCTCAAGGACACGATCCTTGAAGCCCAAAAGAAGTCCATTCCCATGCAGAGGAAAGGTAGCAGAAGGGCTGGTAAGAATATAGGTTATCCATAAGGTGCATCTCTACCCTGCCTTGGTGAGATCAGATAACATCAGTGGGGTTGAGACCTCTCCAGTAGCCCTTGGGGCAGGGAGCTGTGATGGAGATGGGACTGCAGCAGGCTGGAAGGGCAAACTCTCTGGTGCCTGTGGGGAATGAGTCTTTTCCCTTTCACCCCTCCATGCCTGGTTGGGCTACTGGCATTGGCTCCAGTGGTGATAAGACCAATTACTCTCCCCAAAACCAGTACCCCCAGACCAGGATTGTTGAGCCCCCAATCCTCAGAGGGCTGAGTGGAGAGTTGGGGGGTGAGGGAGGGCTGAGGCAACTGCTATAACTGCCCATCTAGAAACAACTCTTCTCACAGGGGAGGTGCCCTTGGACAGGCTCCCCAAGTGGGGATGGGGGCCTGTGAAACTTTGCTCTCTGCTGAAGACACAGCAAAAAGGGCCTTGTTTTATGGAGACAATTTAAATGAGTTCAGTTTCAGCCTCCTCCATTCTACCCCATTGACTGCACCTCACTGTCTGATGGTGAGGAGTTATGCTATGAGGGAAACACTTATTTTGATTTGGTTTATTTTGGCTCCTTTTCAGCCTTGAGGGTTAAAAAATCTTGGGCACAGGGATGTTTTTTTCAACCTCACTACTACCACCCAAGGTGAAAATGGTCCCACCTCAATGGGCTGAAAAAAAGCTTTGACCCATATACTTCTGAAACATACTGTCTTCTTTTCTTTCGGACCAAGGCATCAAAATCAGTGAGCAGGAGCAGATCTCAAACATTTTGCACGAGTTGTTTCCTAAGAACTGGAGCAGGATGGAATAGGCTCTCACTTATGCATGTAAGATTTCTTAGGCCACTAATAGGTGAATTAGCATCTGGACCTTAGTTCTTATTGCCCCAGTCCTGACTTGTCACCCAAGGTCCCTGCACCCATTCAGTAGAGGCCCAGCCCTGACCTACATTTGCAGAGTGGGGTATACTTCGGCTCTTCTGCCCGGCGCAATTTTTTGCTTATGCTCCATCACAGTGACAAGTGTATGAGGTTTCAGGGGGATTCAGGGCTGGGAGCTAGAAGGTGCTGAGGAGGAGGCAGGTCACCCACTGAGTTCCTGGGCAGCCCCTATGGAGAAAAGGGAGCTGTTCCTGTGTGCCACAGACTGTATACGGGACATGTTCCCAGTATTCGGCACTTATATTCTGCATCCAGTGTCTTTATCATGCCTATCCTAAACATGGGTATCCCTCATGTTGAAGTCCTGGTGGCTATAGCTTGTCCTGCCTACAGAGGCGAGTATGAGTAGGAGCCCTGTGTACAGTCAAAGATCTTCCAAAGCCTAAAAAAGCCTATTGTACTGGCATAGTTAAGGCACACCAGTTTCTATAACTAACAGCACAAGGGACAGATGGATCCAGCATCCCATCCAGCCTCCTTTGCTTCCTCAGCCTGAATGGACATGATCCCATTTACAGCAGGGTGGGCTGAGGGAAGCGTTTGATAGCCAGGCTTTGAATTCATGCCTTCTGGAGACACAGAAGGTGACCCTAATTGACCTGCCACCATGCTCCCTTCTCCCACTCATCAGCATATTCAGCCTCTTGTAATTCAGTGTGTAATAGGCAGCTTCAAACCATGTAACACAAAATCCAATTCCACTTTCTGTGGTGAAGTTCAACACAAAACAAACCCTCTCTCCTCCAAAAAATCAATGGTAATTCAAAAGTCATGAGGTTTATTTTTTAATGTAATTTAGAGAAAGTTGGGGCTGTTTTCTGAGTTCTTGAACTTCTCTGTTCAGGAAAGATAACAGCAGGTGCTCTTTTTGCCCCTTCCAAAGTCCAAAGATTGGGAGTGTAACAGGGACTCAGGCAGGAGCCCTGTTACTAAGGCAGGATTGGGCACAACTGACCCGACAATGCACCCTGCCAGGTGGAGGGAATTACACACCTGGGGCAGGACTGGGTGATTAGCTTGCCACGGCTGGTATATATTCAGTGGTAGAACAGATACCTTTTGCTTTCCGGCACAAGAAGAGTGTGAGGGATGGCCGAGGCCACAGACGGTGGAGAAAACCAGGAGCCCGCCTGCCGACCGGGAAAGACGCCAAGACTGCGGGATTCAAGACTTGACGACGCCAGTCTAGAGGCAGGCTACGTACTTTACGATTCCAGTGGCTCTAGTGAGTTGTGGTGAGAAGCGGGACTTTGCAGAGCAGGTGGCCAGGGGACCCCTGAGTAGAGAGAGAGAGGCATCCCGGGACAACGGGCAGGCAGGAAGATCCCACGCTAGCCCTGACCCTGACCCTAGAACTGCAACGCCACTGAGAGCAGCAGCATGAGAAGCAGAGGAGCAGCCAAGACTACTCCGAGCAAGAGGCAGATGCGAGAGACGTGAGGAACACGCCTTGCTAACAAGATAATTAGTGCTTAGAACGTTGAGCACTTCAATGTAACCTGGAAGTATAAGGTGCCAAGTTATGTTTGGCAATTCTGATGTGGCTAACTAATGAAATAATTAGCGAGGTTACTGCTACCGTGCAACTTCACTTTGGAAAATAAACCTGCACTATGAGCATGTACTATCTGGGTGGCGTTTATTGATCACTAGTATTAAAATACAACTAATACCTCCTTCATTTCCTTTCAATCCAAGTCGTGGCAGGCAACTACTGAAGGGAGGAGGAGCTAGGAACCTGCACCCGCTCACAGGGAGATCAGCTGATAAGGCAATTGGTGAAAGGATGAAAGTAAGGACTGTCCCAGGGGAGCTGGGGTTGTAGGAGGGCCCCAGGCCAAAGGAAAGCCTCGCTTACCTTCCGCAGAGCCCGAAGAGCAGGAGGAGACATGCACAGCAAAACCACCATCACGGCTGGTCAGCCACGCTTATATTCAGCTGAGGCTGGGCAGCGTGGGCGGGAGACGCCGCCCAGTGGAAATAAAAAGCTGTCCCAAGGATATGGCGGGGCGGCAGACGAGCGGAGGCTCGGGGAGGGAGCCCTCACCCAGAGGGGCTCAGCTGCTGCGTCAGGCAGCGTGGGAAGTCGGGGGCAGAGTCAGGAGAGCCGGCAGTGAGGCCAACAACAGAGCCGACAGAGTAGGCAGTGACGCTGGCAACAGAGGCAGCAGTAAAGCCGGGAGCGATGCCGGCGGAGGAGCAGGCGGCGACACCTGCAGCCGGGCTCACAGAGAAGCCAGGAGAGAGGCTGGCAGCGAAGCCGGCAAAGGCTCCAGCAGCAGCACCTGCAGCAGAACCGGCAGCAGTGCCAGCGGAGCAGCCGATTACAGACGCAGGGAAAGCATCGTCGGGCAAACCGGCGCTGGGATCAAAGAATGAGACTGCAGTAAAGCCTTGGAGAGGAGGCAACAAGGCGTGGCCAGCAGGGACCCCATTGGGTGTCGCCGGAGGGCGGCCGAAGACCCCAAGGAGGGACGGAACAAGTGGCGGGCGGGGCGCCCCAGAGAACTACCGTAAAAGGTGAGCCACCAGGGCTGAGTAGCTGGGCACAGGGGGATCCTCGGGGCCCATAGGCCCGGGTACCCTTCGTGGCCTCCTGGCCCAGTAGCCTTAGTGCTTCAGCTATCACGGTGGTGGGAAGTGCACGTTAAGTCACAGGGATAGGGCGTTAGGAATTCAGATTGGTGGAGCCAGGTTGGAGGACTTCGAAGTCCGTGCATCAAGACACGGCCTGAAGACACTGGCACGTAGCTGGCAGGCCGCGGGAAGAGGTCGGGTAGAGCCAAGAACGCCTAAGAGCCAAGAACGCCTTGGGTTGCCCGAAGACCGGCAACCCAAGGTGGTGAGTGGCCGGGGTGTAGGGGAGGTCGGAGCCCTGTGACTGCCTGCCGGGCGGCGCGACGACCCTGGAGGCTGCCTTGAAGGGGAACCCCTCCACTGAGTTAACATTCAAAGTTGTGGCAGGAGAGTCAAGGGGCTCCCCTGATGTCAGCTGGGGTGGTCTTTGGGGTCCACCCGCAAGCCCAGGACAGGCGCGATCAATAGTACAGGCTAAGGCTGCACGAGAGCGCCTAATCGAGCAGAGGCGGGCACAAACACCATGTGCTGAGATAAGTAATTAACCTACCTAATCTTAGCAACAAATAGCTTCAGAAATAGTAGAGAAAGCTAAATGTTTACAATGGGAGATTCCAATGTTCCTGTTTTTAACCCAAAAGGCTGCTCATGCACCTTCCATCTGCTTCCCATGGGAAAGGTGAGACCTGCTACAGAATGTCCCTCCTTCAGCCTCGCCATCCTCCTGTCACCCAGCAGAGTGTACCTACTTCTCAGAAAACCTTGCTAAATCATCCCTGGTGTACGTTCTTCATTGTACAGCACTGTGTGGATCTCAATGATCCCACCGGAAGGTGAGGGGGGCTGGGAAATCTCAAAGTCCTTTGGGCCTGGAAGAGGCTCTGGCCCTGGTCCATGCCCATTTTACAGCTCTGAAGAGGAATTAGAGACCTACCACTGGACCATCATGTTAAACCTGGGGGTTTTATTAGAAGAGAAGCCATTATAGACAAAGAAATGTCAGGGGATAGCAGCAGCAGCAGGCATTTGGCAGCGTAGAGTTCTGGGGAGACTGAAGAGCAAACCTGATGAATGAGCTCTGGAGGAAGCAGCAGCTGCATCTTGCAAAGACCTGATGGACACAAGCACATCTGGAAAGGGTTTATGTGGGAGTAAGGAAAGGCAAGGTCAGGATACAGCACAGGGAATGCTTTCCTAATAAGAATAAACATCTTATTTCTGTAATCCAAGAGTCTCACATACCCAAACCATAAGAGCGTCAGAGAAGATAGAGCTGGAAGGGGACATGAGTCACTGGATATCAGTCAACTCAGTTGTCTTGGGAGGACACCACTGTTCCACCTGGAGAAATTGGGGGTTCCCAGCCCATGAGGAGGATGTAGGTTCTAAGACTGCTGCCATGAGGAGGATGAAGAGTCTCTCCAGAGATGCCCCCATTGCCCAAACTAACTCTGCCTGAGGCCTTTCCCAATCACCACAACTCTGTCTCTATGGAACCTACTCTGGAGCCAAAATCTGCCCACTTCCTGAGTGGCAAGGAGCAGATCTAGGACCCAAGCCAACACTGGCATACCAGCTTACAGGGGGAGTTTTCTCTCAGCCCCCGCAATCAAAACATGAGGCTTAGTCAATACTACAGTGTTTCAGGAGGGATAAGAGTGGGTAAATCTCTCTCTGCACTCAGCCTAGGGATGAAGCCGCTTGCTCAAACATAGGCAGCAGTCAGTGCAGAGGGTGTAGGTGTCCCCGAAGCCCATCCACACTGCTGGCTGAGTTATGGCTGAGTTACAGCCTCCTGCATGTGGAGGTGCTGGTGCCGAGCAAGGTGGGAGGGGCGGGTGAAGTTCTTCCCACACTGAAAGCACTGATGGGGCTTCTCCCCTGCATGGCTGCGCTGGTGCCGGGCCAGGTGGGAGGAGTGGCTGAAGCTCCTCCCACATTCAGCACAGCAGAATGGCTTTTCCCCCGTGTGCACACGTTGGTGTTTTGCCAGGCTTGAAGGGCAAGCGAAGCTCTTCCCACACTCTGTGCAGCTGTGGGGACGCTCCCCAGAGTGGACACGCTGGTGCTTGGCCAGGTTGGAGGGGCAGCTGAAGCCCTTTCCACAATCCGCACAACTGTGGGGATAGTCCCTGGAATGGATGCGCCGGTGCTGGGCCAGGTTGGAGAAGCAGTTGAAGCTCTTCCCACACTCTGAGCACTGGTGTGGCTTCTCGCCTGAGTGGATGTGCTGGTGCTGCAACAGGTGGGAGGAGCGGGCGAAGCTCTTTCCACACTGGAAGCACCGATGGGGCTTCTCCCCTGAGTGAATAAGGTGGTGCCGGGCAAGGGTTGAGGAGTGGCTGAAGTTCTTCCCACACTCAGCACAGTGGTACGGCCTCTCCCCTGTATGCATGCGTTGGTGTCTGGCCAGGTGTGAACGGCAAGTGAAGCTGTTCCCACACTCTGTACAGCTGTGGGGACGCTCCCCGGAATGGATGCGCTGGTGCTGGGCCAAGTGGGAGTGCTGGATGAAGCTCTTCCCACATTCAGCACAGCGGTACGGCCTCTCCTCCATGTGCACGCGTTGATGCCGGGACAGGTCCCGTTGGAAAACAAAGCTTTTCCCACAATGGGTGCAGCAGTGGGGGCGCTCTCCAGAGTGGATCTTGCGGTGAGCAGCCAGAGTCGAGAGATGGGTGAAGCTCTTCCCACATTCAGCGCATTCACGCAACTCTTTGTTATGCATGATCTTGTGCAAGGCCAGGTGCAATGGGCAGTCAAAGGTTTTCCTGCATTTGGGGCAGGAGTGGACTGTCTCACTGTGCTTAGTGGTGAGCTCCTGCTGCCCTTTGAGGCCCTCCCCACCAGCATGGTTTGGATTCAGTCCCTCCTGCTGGTGAAGCTTCCCCTTGTGGATCGCTGCATCTCTCAGCTTCTCAAATTCTTCCCCACAGCCTCGGCTTTTTCCTGGCTCTGTTCCAGCTCCAATCTCACACCCAGCTGGAGCTGATACCTCATTTGCTGCCTTGTTTTCCCTCTGCTTATGGAGCCCGTGCTGACTCTTGTGCAATTGACCTTCCTCAGGTCTCGGAGAGTCTTTCTCCCCTGATATCCCTGGGGATGTCCTCAGTAGCTCTAATTTTTCAGGCCTTTCCTCAGGAGGCAGCTCCTCCGCTCTGCTTAGCACCCCGGCATCTGCTGTGTGGAGAAGGAAAAACAAAATTATACTGTCTTGCTGGAACATGGCAAACTGCTATTCACGGTGCTGGGATGGGTCTCAGAACAGGACAGGGCCTTGGCATTTGTGTTTCTTTAATAAAATGAGGTCTATCTCCTGGGATGCCAAGTCCTTGGTGCAAGAGAAAGAAAGACAGGTAAGTGTACTGTGCTAATAATCCCTTATTCAGTGGACTTCACAGACAGTTTCTCAAAGCTTGTTGCATCCAAGCCCCATCATCTCAGACACCCTACAAGGGAAACACATGTGGGATTTGAGTTAGGACAGTAAATGAATGGCTTCATGCTTGAGCTGAGAATGAGACAAGAAGCATATGCTTAAAGGAAAAATGAGGCACTCTAAGGGCTTATCTACCTACCCCACAACACTGGTAGGTCCTTACGGAGTTGATGTTGAGCACTCCCACATCCACCTGACTTGGCTGACATGCTCCAGAGGCCGAAGTTCATTAGTTAGGCTGCTCAGAACTTGTCTCCAGTGCTTGTTCTTGATCTCTTGCACTCCTGAGAGAAGCATCTGGGGACAAGTCCAAAGCAGTTTCATGGGTGGGTTTCTGGAACTGGTCAGCAGGCATTGGTTTATGTGGAGCATTCAGCACTGCTTTCTTCAGGACCATATGCTTCTGTGGTATAGACAAATCCTAAGGGGCTGCTGGGCTTGGTAGGAAAGTCAGAATGTTTTATCCCTCCAAGAAATGTTCTGGGAGGGGAGGATTTGCAACTGATAAGCCAGGCCTGAAATGAACTCTGTGGCTATCTTCTGGAGGGAGCAGAGCTCTGGTTCCTACCTGCCTGCAGGGAAAGATCTGTTGCAGGGAATGAGTCCACAGAGTTATTTTCTAATCATTAGTCCTAGCTATCCTTCCAGGTCATGGAAACTGCATCAGGGCAAAGGCCTTGGGATTAAGTTGCATATGGGCTATGTGTTGGGGCCCAGGGATTGTGACACTGGGGGCTCCAGAGATGGAACAGAAAGGGATATTCTGGTGTAAACCATGAAGTGTTCACAATTCCCTCACCTGCACAAATGAAAACTGTGAATCCTGTCCACCCCATGAAGCCATATAATACAGCCTGAGAAACTGATTAAACCACTTTCTGAATTCCACTTCAAACCAATCATGAGGAACCAATAGCAGTGGGTAGAAGAGCCCCAGTCTTTCTGTTTTTCAACACTAAGGGCTCCCCAGAGCTTCTGCCAACCATGCCAACTTCCATAGGGGATTACAGATACCGTCATACAGGCTGTGATAGAGGTATAGGCACCTTGGGTTGGGGAATAAATTCTTACATTGCTGAGTGAAGATGGAAATTAGAGACCATTGCATCCCAGGGAGACCAGATCTATGCCTAAAATTCAAAACTGCAGACTAGCATTGGCCTCAACAACCCTAATGAGGGGAAGAATGGAACAACTGCTTGTCTCCAAATGACTGAACTGTAGGAAGTAGAAACAACACCTGCTTGTACGCATTATGGAATAACCCATTTGAGGTCAACATCTTGGGGTAGCAACACAGGGCAGATCTGCAGTTTCCAGGTCCCCTATAATTCTGGGTATTGAGCATTTCTGAGAGGGGTGTGGGCTGCAGGGGACTGACACAAGTCACCTGGGCACAGGCCCTTAGACCATGAGCTTTCTCCATGGTTTTCATCACAGACCCAGAGCTCCACCTCCCCTCACCGTGGCAGATCAAGTCAGGTGTTGGGCCTTGATTTCCTGTTTGGGGCAGTGGTTAAAGAGTGTTTATGACTGGGTACTAGATGAAGAGTAACCAACTGGAAAATGAATCCAATGAACTCAAGACTTCTACTAAAGTCTTGAAGGAAAAGGGAAGGTAGACATTTAGAATGAAAGAGAAGGCACTGCAGGGGAAAACCTTCAATAGATGATGGACCTTGTCACCCAGTTAGTGGAGGGATGGTCATTGAAATACAGAGTACCAACCATGCAGTGGTATATAAGGGGTATAAGAAAAATAGAAGCACCAGGGAAGGTGGGGGCAGAGATTCAATGATCTGTGATATACTGGAAAGAAAGAGAAAGCTTTTACATATTTTCAAGGTGTAAAAATGAACAGTAACATTGAAGGCAGACAAGGTTCCTTGGGTGAATTTGATATCTTTTATTAGACCAACCCAAATTTGGGTTGGTCTAATAAAAGATATCATATTCACCCAAGGAACCTTGTCTGCCTATGTCCTTAGACCAACACGGCTACAACCTAAACTCCAGTAACATTGAATACCGTTACAGATGGATAAAATCTCTCTTATTAAGGTAATTCTAGGCAAAGAAATGGAAATGAACTTATTTGTGGTGAAGGTTTAAAGCGAGGACTTATGGATGTGAAAAGAGTTAATGATGGGTGACAACTCATTTTTTATGGAAGAGAATGTAATTCATCATCCACAGTGCATAGGAAAGATTTTTTAATAACTGTAAATGTAACTAATAGCAACATTTCCATCCAGAGGAAGGATGGTCACAGGAGTGGATACAAATGTGCAAGTTTGTAAACACTGTAATGGTATGACACAGTCAATGGGAGTTATGGATAGGGACCAAAAAAAGAAGAGACACATTTTACAGCATGCAAAAGCTTATCCTGTGACATTGATCTAGGCAATTTCTCAGAACAAGGACAATCCTAGAATCACATCCAAAAGAGATGGTCAATAAAGACAAATTGACTGTACAGTGACCAGAAACAGATAGAACCAAAATGAAAGTTTGACACCTTGTGAGAGCAGAGAGACCCAATGCAGTGTACTACTTGATGACTTTGGGCTATTCCCAACAATATAAAGAAACCTCTCTATTCCAGCCTCCCACTCAACAGTTCCTAGTTTGAAGGCCTGTCTTCAAGAAACTGCTTCTCAGCTTTGCTCAGGCTCCCTGCACCTACTGGGTGGGGAAGCGAGCCCACAGGCAAGCCCCAGTTCTGCTGGCACAGAGAAAGCTCTGCTATTTCTCCCAGGCTGGCATGTGCCTAATGTATCCTCAAGCCTCAGTGCGTGAGAGAGAGAAGTCCCACAGCTCCTGCTAATAGACTTCTCTGGTCATAAAATTTGAGAAGAGCCTTGAGGACTCTGACCTGCTCAGAATGGCATGTACAGCGCCATGTCAAAATCTGTAAGGACACTGCATGTCATGGGGATCCTGGTGCTAAGCTAGGACCCATAATTTAAGGTTAAAGGGAAGGGAAAGACCAGGGCCATCTGCTCCAGGGTATAACAAGGTGTTCCAAAGGATGACAGGAGAAAAGGAAAAGCCTATCTGCTGAAGCAGAGAGTCCCATTAAAAAGCACGGCCAGATGAATGTTTTCCACTGACAGACAGTGCCTCTTGCTGCTGGAAAGAACACAATGCTGCTCCTTACCTTCTCCTGAAGAAGGGCTTTGTCTAGGGAACCAGCCTGAGGAGCTTTCATCTGCTGATGAATCCCAGGTCTCCTCTGTGTCAGGGGAATCTGCAGCAGGACAGAGACCTGGAGCTAACTGCACATGGAGACTCAAAAGTTGTTTGGCAAACCCATTTCCCCAACAACTGCACTAGCCCATTTTTGGGCAGACAGGGCTCAGAGCAGGCATGAGAGAAAGATGACTGAATTTGATTGTTGATTTCAAACATTATAGCAGTATAAGGGCCAATGTTTCTCTGTTTCAATGTTTCAATGTTTCCAGGATGTTTCTACTGGGTCTGCAAACATGCAGTGAAAAAGGTCAGGGACCTCTCAAACTAGGGGCTGCCAAGTACCAGAAATAGGAGCCCTGTCCTACCCCAGAAATGCAGTTATAGAGATCAAGGACCTGTCACACCTGAGATGGGTAGGGATAGAGCATATCTCATCCCAAATGCTGAACAGGCACTCTGGTGTGAAGACCCAGGCCCCTGCATACTTACCTAACTCCTGGTGGGATGGTGACTCTTCTTCAGAAACATAAGGTGACTCATCCTGGGGCCTTGGGGTTTCACCTTGTCTTGCCTCCTCCTGGGGCACACATACAGGATGGGACTGCAGCTGCTCAAACCAGGAGTCATGCGGTTTTCGCATTGCTCCAGTTGAAGCCATCTTGTCCAAGGCCATTTCCTTGACCTCCATGTGTACTGTGACCTGGGGACAAGAAAACAAGTCACTAGGGAGCCAGGAACTGGGAGAGATGGGAATGGGAAGGAACATACCCCAGACACATGGAGATGGGACCAACACTATCAACAGTGATCAGGATGAAATGCTCTCACCTGGAACTTCTCATCCTCTGGCTGCCCCAGTTGAAACCCCTCAGCCAGTGTCACTGCTTCAGCACAGGTCTCCACACCACGCCCCCACTCCCAGCTCTGCATCTCCTGGGGCAGGATGGCCAGGAACTGCTCCAGCACCAGCAGCTCCAGGATCTGCTCCTTGCTGCGGCGCTGGGGCTCCAGCCATTGCTGGCAGAGGTCCTGCAGGTGGCAACACACCTCCCATGGTCCCTTGGCCTCTTGATAACGAAAGCCCCTGAAGCGCTGGCGCCACTTCTCCATGGCAGGGAGGTCATCCCTCAGTACCAACTCTGGCAGCTGTGGGGTACCTGGAGCTGGCACAGCTTCAGCAGGGGGCCACAGGACCTGTGGCACCTCCTGCCACTGGACCTCCCAGCGGTGGGCTGGCTCCTCCTGTGGCTCCTTTTTTACTTGCTCTGTTGTCACCCATCTTGGGGACACCCCACCAGTCCTGGCCTGGATAACAGAAAGATCTTTCCCTGCTCCCTCAGGCCCCACCCCAGATCCAGGACCTGCTGGGTCCTGCTCCTCCATCTTCACTGAGGTCTGAACCAATCCTGGGAACAGGAGACCCAGGGCTGGTGCTGGTCCCATCTCAGTAGCCATTTTCTCCGATGGGGTGGCCTCAGTCCAGCTTGGGCTTGCACCCTCACGTATTCACTGCTCACAGATGGCCTGTTGGCAGCATCCTGTCCACTGGGCCACCTGCATGAAAGGACACAACATGGATTTTATCACTGATCAGGGATCCAGGACCATCAGCCACCATCCCATCTCTGCACTCTTCATGCTCACCCACGTAGAGAAGCCACATGGTTGTCACAACATACTCTCAGATAGGGAACAGGGAGTAGGCTGGCTCCTGAAACAACCTCCATTACTATATCCTCACAGCATAAACCAGGGAGCAACCCTGGTACAGGCCCCAGGCTTCTAACACTGCACAGGCACGGAGGATCCTGTACATACCAGAGCGTCTTGCATCTCCATGCATTGCTCCCCTTATACCCTTGCACAGCCCCCACAGCCCACTGTCAGGTCCTACAGGCAGTCACATGGCTACAAGCCCCATGTGGTCACCCCCAGTCCACCATCCCCACAACCCCTTACCCACTGGTCTGGCATATGGCCCCACATACAACTTTACCACAACAGCAGAGCTCCCCTCCCCTATACAGTCCATAACTCACTCCCTCAGAGTCCCACAGTCTGCCATTTCCACAGCAACCTGCATATATTCCCCAGCCTAGCTAGCCTCGTACCGCTCAAAAGCGCATCTTCCCCACAGCTCCCACACTGCAACCCCACAGCCCAGGCCCTAACAGCCCACCATATCATCACACATCCCACCTAGCCCATGGTTCACCTCCTCTCCCCGCTGTATCAGCCCACAGCCCCCTTCTCTGGCAGGCAGCTGCTCCCCCTGCACTCAGCTCCAGCCCAATTGGAGGCAGTTCTTGCAGGGACTGCTTGAGAGACATAGTTAGCTGTGTTAGTCTGAAATCAAGCAGAAGGCAGGGTAGATTTGTACTTTATAGACTAAACAAAGTGAATACATATATATAGCACAAGCTTTTGTGGTTTGTGCTATATATTTTATTTTGGTT
>NW_005842771.1:563965-566284 GCF_000455745.1 Alligator sinensis
CCTAAAACCAGGTTAAGAAAACTGCTGCTGCACATTACCTGTGTGAAAATCCATAGGGAGTGGTGATGCCAGCAGCAGCACAGGATGTGCACCTACAAGCAGCCTGGCATCACTGAGGTCAGGCTGGCCTTGGTGACCCAGGGTTGTTGTACATGATACCAGGGGACACCCTGCCAGCCCCTGCACCACCCAACACAGAGAGAGCCCCCTGCACCCCCCCACCCTACAGAGACATGTTCCTCTCTGACCCCCACCCATGCCTCATTCCCATCCATAGTCCTGTCCCTCTCTTCAGACAGCTGTCTCCCCACAGCCCTCCCCAGCCCCATTTGCTCCACCCCAGCCCCTCCATGAACCTGCAAGATGCTCTTGCAAGACCTGTGGTGGCTCCAGTCTCAGCTTCATGGGGCCTGCCCATACTGGGCCCACTGGGCAGGGCTCAGGTTGGGTCAGGAGAGGAGGTGCTTGTCATTCAGCAGGGGCAGAGACCATGCTGCACTCAGACCACAGGAGTGCTAAGCTCAAGCAAAGGCCCCCTGCCCAGCCTTGCATTTTCCTCAGTGTGCCATGGCCTCCTCACACTCTGCCTTATCCCTGCTTGGCACTTGGGCAGGGGGAATATCTGCTCCTAAAGCTCCCCCCCCAGCTTGTGCCTTCCCTGCCATCTCTAGGCTGCCCACACGACCAACAGGGCTCCCCTCTGCAGTAGCACTTGGCCTACCCTGAAGCTTCCCTTCCTTTGTACCCAGCTAACTGCTCCAACCAGGGTGAACCACCCTGGCACTGCCCCCTGGCATACACATGCACATTGTAGACCTCTCTGTTGAGTTGGACGCCTTTTAGCTTGCACTGCAGTAGCTTTAGTAGGCTTTTAGCTGTGCAAACTGAAAGCAATGCAGAAGTGCTAATCCTATTGTGCTGGAATTTGGATTCAGGAGGAGCAGCAAAAAACTTTCATCCCCTTTCCTCTGCCCACCCTAATAAAAGCACAATGCAATTCATTGCAAGATCCTCTCCAATGAGTGTGTTTTTTCCTCCACCATATGTACAATTTTTCCAGGATGTAACTTTATTATGTCTTATACACAGCTTCTAAATATTTCCATGGGCTAAACTTTTAATATTTGAAACTGAAACAATGTGGTGGCTTTCTAAAACATTCATATTTCCCTCTCCGGAGCTGGAAGTTCTTAAGGACCTAAAATCCCAAGGGATTCACTGCCCCAACCAGGCACATAAGGCTCTCTTCTCCTGATTACCCTACCTGAGACACAGCAGACTCAGTCATCCCTGCCATCTGAGGCAGACAGTTGGATATTAAGACAGGGGAGGGGAGCAGAATACCAGGGCATGCCGAGGGAATGCAGACTCCTGTTGGTCTGTGCCCATGAAATCCCCTGATGTGTTAAAAGTCCCGTTGGTCTGTGCTGCCTGGTCTCCTTGGAAAACCAACCTGAAAACAGGAGAAAGGGGATTGCGGCATCCACACTCCAGGTGCAGGAACACAAACTTTTTTGTTTTTGGAAAATGTTTCGTATTCCAGGTCAAATCAGGCAAATCGGTTCCAAAACCTCTCGATTGAGCAACACTCAATTGTTCAAACACCATATGTGATGGTGCAACCGGCAAGCATCCTCCACCCTAGACATGTCAGCTTGGGGCTTCAGATACTCCCAAACCCATTTGCAGGCATCCTACATGCAGGTCCAAGCCCAAAGGCTTGGGGTTTGGATGCCCGAGTCTCACTTCCCCTTAACCAAAGGCCACAGAGGAACAAGCTGGGGGGGGTCCCCCCATTTTCATCAAGTAGGCATGTAGCCACTGCAAGCTGGCCAGCGGGAAGCCAATTACAAGGCTCCTAGAGTGTCCTGCCTGCAGTGCATTGGGCAGGGGCGCACCCTCCACTACACAATGCCGCTTACATCTATCTCCGCTCGGCGGCGCACTTGATCTTTGCCCACACGAACACTAAAGTCAGTCTTTGGGATCACCAAGTGTACAGGTTTCCTCCGAGCGAGGGCATACTTCAGTCCGAATCATAGGAAATGTGGGTTGCACAGGACCTCGGGGGGTCACATCATGCTGTCCAGCTGCCTGCTCATAGCAGGACCGGCCCAGCATCAGCTCTGGGGCGGATCCCAGGCAAACACTGGTGCAGAGGGGCTGGGGAGGATGTAGCCGCTTTGTGGCTTGCACCCCTGCGTCCCCGAGCACCCTGCCCGCTGCCCCGCAGTGCCCGGGCCGGGGGCGGCCCCTGGCGCTCTCACCCCGCAGCGCTGGCGGGGATGCTGGGCTTCGCGACCCACCCCACCCCCCGCC
>NW_005842771.1:566613-573888 GCF_000455745.1 Alligator sinensis
CACCCGGGGGGGTCCTCCCGCAGCCGATCACTGAGAGGGAAGTGGCTGTGCCCGCCTTTGGGAGCACCACGATGCTCCACTCCCTGGCCAGCACTAGCAAGGCAGGCATTGGCGCTCCCGCCTGCCACCCCTGTCCGTCACCTAAGTGGCGAGCGTGGCCGGTCAGAGGGTGCACCCCCATGCAACCCCTGTGTGTCGCCACTGGCTCGGATTGTGGGGCCATATGCAGGACTGTGGGGAAGGTGGGATTAGGGACCGTGTGGAGTTGGTGGGGGGGGGCAGGTTGCTCAGGGCATATATGCATGTATGTGGGCGGCAGTCCATATACAGGGGGCTGGCTGTGTACGAGGTTCGGAGAAGATAGGCCAAAGGATCAGGCGGGGTCACGTGGGGTTGAGAGCCACGTGAGATACTGGTTAGACCTGGCAGCAGACTTGCGGGGATTGGGGGTCTGCAGGCCAGGGGAGAGTGTGGGAGGTCTTGGTGGGGCAGGGGGCTGGAGGACCATATGGGGCTGGTGGCTTGGTGGACCCCAGGGATGGTGTGAGGGCAGGTTCCTGGGGTCTTCAGTGCGAGTGGACCCATGGAAGGGTGTTCTGGGATCTGGCCCACTTCGTGAGTCCAGGGTCAGGCAGGACAACCACATGGCTCTGCGATTGGAGTGAGGTTGGGGTGGGTGTGGGTGTAGAGCTGGAATGGCAGGCTTCTTACCACAGAGAGCCCAGGGAATGGGACATTGCCAGCAGGCCCTGTGCATAAGCAGTGGGAGAGTGAGAGTATAGGACCTAAGCTGCAGTGAGGACCCCTGCCTTGGCAGAGAAATGGCTGCCGAGCTGGGACCAGCACCACCTGTGGGTATCGTGTTGCCAGCACCCGTGCAGCCCCTAGTGCATACTGATGAGCAGGACACAGCAGGTCCTAAGTCTGAGGCAGGAGCTAGTAAGTCAGGGAAAGTCCCTTGCGTTGTCCAGGCCAGGACTGGCAGAAGGTTCCTTAGCTGCCAGCACCAGAAAAGATCAAGCAGGAGCCACAGGATGAGTTAGTCCAGTACTGGGAGGTACAGTGGCAGGAGGGGCTGCAGCCCCAGTGTCCCCCTACTGAAGTCAGATGACCCAGGGTTGTTGTACATGACACCAGGGGACACCCTCCCCAGCCTAGAGACATGGCACAAGCACTTTTGTGGCATCCACTACCAGGGAACCAAGGGGCTGTGGGAGGTTTACATCTGCCTGCAGGAACTGTGCTGGAGCCCCAGAACTGCAGGAAAGAGCAGAGCCTGGAGCTGCTACTGCTGCTGGGGCAGTACCTGGCCATCCTGCCCCAGGGGATGAAAGCTGGGTGTGGGGAAGTTGTGTGGAGATGTGTGCCGAGACAGTGGCCCTGGCCAAAGAGTTTCACCCTCCCCACAACCCACCATTATGAACCCACAGCCTCTCTCCCCACTTCGCTGGCAGGCAGCCAGAGGATGAGAAGCTCCAGGTTAGAGCATTTCACCATGATCATCTTTGATGCTGCCAGCCCTATCTCCACATATCTGGGGAATGTTCCTTCCCACCTCCATCTCTGCCAGTTTCCAGCTTCCCAGTGATGTGTTTGTCTTGTGCCTAAATTGCAGTGTGCAGGAAGTTCAAGGAGATGCCCTTGAATAAGATGATGCCCACTGGGGCATTGAGGAAACCTTGAATCCTGGCTGAAACCCCAGGACCCCCGAGTGAGTTTCCTTATCTCTCCAAAGAGGAATCCTTGCCTCACTGGGAGTTAGGTAATGTACCTGATACAGGGCAGGGGCCTGGGTACTAAGTGGCGCTGATCTTAGTGCCTACATGGCTTTTCAGCACCTGGAGTGTGGGGGTTGGTTAAATCTCACTGCTCATTTGTGGAGTGATGAGGTGGTCTCCCTCATGTGATGAGGTCTCAATCAATCTCTGTCACTGGGCATCTATGATGTGATGGCAGCAGCCATGGGAAAGATCCTTTTGTCTTGGCTAGGCATTGATTTTTACTATAGTAGCACTACAAAGGTCAAGTCCCACTCATCCTTCTTTCATGCCTGCCATTAGCCCTCTGTACCCAAGAATAGACTGGTGCAGGTGTCAGGGAAAATGATTTTCTCAGCAACTTTTGGTTGGTTCTGGTACAGTTAACTCCAGACCTCTGTCCTGCTGCAGATTCCCCTAATGCAGAGGAGACCTGGGACTCCTCAGGCTCATTCCCTAGGCCTAGACTCAGAAACAGGTAAGGAGTGGTGATTCTGCTCTTTCTAGCAGCAGGAGGCACTGCCCATCAGTGGAAAACTCTTCTCTGTGATGTTTTGTTGGGAGTTAATGCTCTAAAAGACTGTTTCCTCCTATTCTCCTGGCATTCCCCACACCTTGAAGGTGATGGTTATGGTCTTTCCCCTTCCTCTCCCCTGAAATATGGTTCGTGATGCAGCATCAGGATCTACCATGTTGTCTCCTTCAATCTGGGCACGTTCTGACGTAGTGCTGGGCTCTCTACTCTGGGCAGGCACAATGTCATTGGGGCTCATCCCCAGCTTCATGGCCAGGAAGGTCTATTAGCAAGAGCTGTGGGACTTTTGACACTTCCTTCTCCCTCCTCTCCCACATGCCGAGGTTTGTGGCACCTGTAGACACACAACAGCATAGGAGAATAGCAGTGCCTTTCCCATGGATTCTCTTCTTCCAGTGGGTACAGGGACCCTGAGCCAAGCTGATGAGCAGCCTCCTGAAGAAGGGACAGCAAACATGAAGCTGCTGAGGGTGTCCCCACAAGGATCAGGGGAGAGGGTCTGAGACTTGAGCTAGGCCAACTGCAGAAGAGGCAGGGCAGGCCCCTAAAGCAGAAAAAGAATATGGCAGTGAGGAAGATACTAGCTCCGGTGAGAGAGTCCCCAGAGCAGAGCCAGGGGTGCAGGGAAGAATTGAAGTAGCTGAGAGACTTGAAGATCCACAAGAGGAAGTTCTGCCAGAAAGGGGCTGAATCCACTGATTCTGGAAGCAATACCTCAGATACCTTTAAGGGATTCTCAAATGGGGAATTTTAAGACTGGGAGTTCCAGGAAAGAGGCTGTCTGGGAACTCTGTGCTTACATGCTCTCCAGGCACCTTGAGAGCCGGCTGGATTGTCAGACTAAGTGGGTAGTAATCAATGGCTTAATGTCTAGTTGGCAGTCAGTACCAAGTGGAGTGCCCCAGGGGTCAGTCCTGGGGTTGGTTTTGTTCAATATCTTCATTAACAATCTGGAAGATGGGATGGATTACACTGTCAGCAAGTTTGCAGATGACACCACGCTGAGGGGTGTAGTAGATGCACTGGAGGGTAGGGCTAGGATTCAGAGTGACTTAGACAAACTGAAGGATTGTGCCAAAATAAATCTTAAGAGGCTCAACAAGGACAAGTGCAACATCTTGCACTTAGGACAGAAGGATCCCATGCACTGCTATAGTGTGGGGACTGACTGGCTAAGCAGCAGCTCTGCAGAAAAGGACCTGGGGTTTGCAGTGTACAGTAAGATGGAGAGAAGTCAGCAGTGTGCCCTTGTCAAGAAAGCGAATTAATAGTGTACTGGGCTGCATTAGTAGGAGTGTTGCATTAGGGGTATACCATGTGTTGCTAAAGCTATGAATCCCACAGCCGATAGGGTATGCAGCTGTGATGTTGCATGGGGTGATGCCTTGGCTGTAAGTCCCATCAGCTGAGGGACTTGCAGCTGAGGGAACTTGCTACTTGCTGGTGCAGAGATAGCCCAGATTTCGATTTCGGGCTCCCCCTGCGTTGGCAGTAAGGGGCTCATCTACATGTTGCCCTCCATGATGTAGCAACATACTGCGTTGCTGTACAGCACAGTATGGTGATGTAGTGATCATGTGGATTTACATGCAATCACCAGCTATGTCGCCATAGCAGTACACTCCCCAGTTATAGCACACTGCTATGGCAACATAGCAGCGAAATCTACCCATGCACTGCATGCACGGTGCAGTAACAGCCTGTGCTGCACTGTGCTTTAGTACATCCAAAAGGAAGTACTAAAGCACGGCATCATAGCACCGTTGCCATACGGCGATGTGTATATGCACCCAAAATGTCATTGGATCTGATGCTGGATTGGCTCATTGGATGCTACCAAAATTAGATTGGACTGATCTCATTCAATCTTCTTTAATCTTAATAACCTTCTAGAGATTTTAAGGAAGTCACAAGACTCATTTTTTAATGAGTTATTCACTATTGCTTAAGTTGTAAGCTATAAAACGCACTTAATTCCTTGAATAATAAAATGAAAATTAGCAATAACTCTTTCAGAGGCAGATAAAAAAATCAAGGACCCAGTTTAGCAAGTACCTTAGTTCAGTGAAGCATGATAAAAGTCCAGATTTTTTACATGATGCAGTGCTGGACAGAGTGATTAGTTCAAGCTCTGGAATGCATTACTTCAGGTGCATGATAAACATATTAGCAATCCTGCCTTCTTCAGCAGGGCTAATAAACCCAGACAAAGAATTGAACCAATTCTGATCTTCTGGAAATAATGTGAATTCCTCCAAAAGTTACTTTGGATAGATTAAAGTAAGTTTAGCACTAAAAGGTTCTGCTCTGATGCAGGCCTAGGTAATGCTAGTGGTATCAGAGTAGGGAAGTGGTTTTACCTTAGTAAACAGCTTTTGTCAGGTTCTGGCATTCACATTTAAAAAAAAAAAAGATGTTGACAAAAAGGAGATTTTCAGAAACAAGTCACAAAATACCATAGCAAGGCTGGAAAAAATGCTTTATAGTGAGGACTGACAGACATCAGTGTGTTTTGTAATCAAAGAGAAAATGTAGAGGTGATTTAATTATGGTGAACAATTACCTTTATGGAGAGAAAATACTGGTTCTCTAATCCAGCAGAGAAAACTTTGATATGAAGCAATAGCTGCAAGCTGAAGCCAGACAAATGGAGATACAAATAAGGACAAATTTCTTAATCCAAAGGGTGATCTGGTCCAGGGCAAAATGGCCAGGGGGAAATGGTGTATTCTCCACCTCTTAATGTCTCCAGATCATGATTTGACAAACCCATGGATAATGCACTTGACCTGTGTTTCAAGTCATGGTGACCCTGCAGCTCCGCACTACTCAATATACTCCTGCTACCCACCACAAAGGATCCTTGAGCTAATTAGCCCTCCCCTCTCATGACTGGAACTGGGTGCTTTTGTCATGAGCCCAGGATCCTCCAAAAATATATGATGATGAGGTGAAAGGCAGCCTGGTCCTGCTCTACCTCATGGAGGGTGGAGCTACACTAATCATACGTAACAGCCTGAGAAAGGGGGCAACAGAGGGATTCTGGGTGAACTGTCTGGGACCCCATTTGGTGAGGTGCTTGAAATCTGTGTTGCTACATTCAACTAACTGACATCTAGGAGACAGAAATATAGTTTATTTTATATCGATGTGGAAATGCCTATTTTTCCTACCCTATTTGAACATGCCAGCAGGTAAAGGATCTGCAGCTGAAGGAAATACATTCTGTTTCCAAAAATCAAATGTTGTGTTTGCCTCCACAGGAGACATTTATGTTTGGCTTCAGTGGTCCTCAGTTACTTTGTTCCACTGGTGCCTATTTTGCCTAAAGGGCTTTAGAAGTACTTAAGGAGATCTGGGAGGTGAACAGTTGTATACATTTGAAAAAATCCTAAAGCTTCCCATGGGAATGTTTGTTTCAACAAGGATAGAATTAAAGATCACCACTAGACAAAACAAAGCCTTGCCTATCCCTACAGAGCCAATATGCTAGTACTTGGAGTCTCACTTGATAGATAGGGTCTTAGCTTCAATTTCTTGAACTGTTAGGCCGGGAATTTCAGCCTCAATGTCCCTCACACTAGGTCTGCACTTGAACCACCAAGATATGGGTAAATCTGAAATGGGTAAGGGCGTAACTGTCTCTCTAGTTCTTTACACAATACAGATGAAACCCTTGGGTCAGTCCCAATGCAGAATGGAAGGAAAACACTGACATCTCAGACACTGACATACAGGTAAAACATTCCTGATCCAGTTCTACTTAAAATCTCATATCCCCTGAACCATTCCATATGGAGAGAAACATTTGGAGCAATTAATGTAACTTTAGTGCTGAAAAGGTTTACACTGATGCAGGGCTGGAGAATGCTGTTCTCTGTTGTCTATAGATCAGGATCAGGGTGGGGAAAGGCTCAGTATATTTCTCTGCCTTGCCTGGCTCATATACAACCTGCTGAAGATGTATAAAAAGGAGATGAGGGTAAGGAGTTCATGCCCAATTTCTTAACCATGACATTGCTTATCTACTGGAATCAGAGAAGCAATAGATTCTTCATCTTTTGATGGCTCCAGATTAATAGCAGGTCTGTGTGGAGGATATGCTTTATCCAAACACAGGTTATATTCTAGTCAAACACACAAGTTCCTTTGTTCAGCACAGGGCTCACTGAGTGAAAGTTTATGACCAGTTGTCAGGCTAACTTATCCAAGGATTACATATGGGCTCACATTCTGGGCATGTCTACATGTGAATTTATGCATGCCTAAGCTTAATGCACCTTAGCCTAAGGTGCATTAAAGCGATTTAGGCACACATCTACATGTGCACATCTTAAGGTGTCTTAATGCAGCTCACTGGGCGAACGGGTTTGCAGCCTGCCTTGGGCAGCACCATGGACAGCCCCTTCCTTGCATGCACAGCTGCCCTGGGGCCTGTGGGCAGAGCAGGTGCTGTGCTGGGAAAGCGGCCTGGGGCAGTGTGATAAAGAAGTGTATTCCTGGCTGGGGAGTGCAAAGAAAGGCACAGGGTGTGCCCAGGGGCCACCAAGAAGAAGAAGAGGTGGGTGTTGTTCTCAAAGGCACAGACACTATAGCTGAAGTGGTGGTTCCGGCAGCGGCAGTTCCTGTCAGTGTGCCGATTGATTAGGCACTAAGCAGAGGGGGCAGGAGGATCAAGGACTCCTGTCAGAGCACAAGGGAAAGTCCCCCCTGCAACTCCCTGTAGGGGAAGGAGGCAGTGCAGTGCAGGCAGGGCCTTTGCTAGTGGCTCCCCTGCACCTCACCCTCAGGGTGGGTTTGCTGGCTGGGCCATGCAGCCCAGCAGGGGCAGGATGCCTTATTGCCTTCCCAGGATTCAGGCACCCTTAGAAGCCCATGCTGGGGGTCCTACCTAGGATAGCAGGTAGGCTGGGACTGTGTCTTCCCCCAGCACCTGGCATGGCTTTCCCTGCTCCACCCACCTCCATCCTGGGCAAGTGCTCA
>NW_005842771.1:573898-582390 GCF_000455745.1 Alligator sinensis
CCTATGGGAGAGGCGGCATGAGCTCCTGGGGCTCTGTTCAGCTCAGCCCAGGCAGGCTGGGTGCATTGCAGGTGGGGGTTCAGCCTTGGATCAGGTGGGTCAAGGAGATAGCCGAGCCCCTGCCCACATTGTGCCCAGCCTGCCTGGGCTCAGGTGAGTGGAGCCCCCAGGAGTGCATGGGCAGTGTCTGGCAGGGAGGCCAGGTGCTTGCCCAGGATGGAGATGGGTGGAGCAGGGAAAGCAGGGCTGGGTGCTGGGCAGACGCCATCCCAGCCTGCCTGCTGCCCTGGGAGGGTTGATTAACAGGTGTTTGTCAGTACTAGCTTCTAAACTAGAGCCAGTTGTAAACTCCAGTTTGGGGACTGAGACCAACAATCAGCTGATCACGGATCCCATATCTGCAGTGCACTGAAGTCTTGAATTTTTATTATCTCCAGGGAACAATCCAATAATAGCTAAACATGTGTTACTTATGATCTGGAGATTCTCCTCTGATGCAAAGTCTTAAGTCGGCTATGTTCCCCTGTGTGCAAATCTGCTGGAAATTAAATGAAAGTAAGCAGTGAAGGTCCTTCCATATTTTAGGCAAATAGCCTAGTAGTCAAAGCCCTAGTTGAGGGAGCAAGGGTTCTAGGCAAGGGATGGGCAAAATATAGCCCATGGGCTGGATCCGGCCCACCAATTGATTATATCCAGCCTTGTGGCTGTCCCTGCAGCACTCCACATGGGGCTGAGCCCTGTCTACTCACACCTGAGGCAGCTCATACCATGTTCCCACACTCCCCCCAGCAGCCACCACTGGCCACAGCCAGTGCACACAGCTTTCTGGGAGGGCTGCTTCCACTGCAACTGCAGCTGCCCAGGTATTGCTTGGTTCCACCTATCTCCAGTGGCTCCTCCTCTTCCTCCTGTCCCTGCTTCACAACTCTGGGCAGCAGGCAGTGCAGGGAAGCAATGGCAGCTGTGGAGACACGTGCTGGCCATGACACACCCAGCCAGGCCAGGGAGAAGCTGCAGTCAGGTGGCTCCTGCACCAGCACATGGGGCTCCAGTCCCAGCTCCTAGTCTCCTTCCACCCGCTCAGCTGACCACAGGTGACTGCTTATTGCACGGGGTGGCCAGGGTCAGTGGAAACAGGCTCAGGATTAGGGAAGGAGCTGCCAGCTGCAGCTTGTCCTGCCTGGCTGGGCATCTGCTGGGTTCTGGCAGCAGCATTACTAGGGAGGCCTAGGGTGAGAAGAGCAGCCATAGTTATTACTGCTTTTTAGCAGCTGTGATCAAATCATAGCCTGCTTCATTCACTGGAAGGGGATGGGGCAGACTGTCAGTGATTGGGCTCCCCTAGGGTGAGTGAGAACCCAAGGAACAACTCCTTATTGCCCCCTGGCAGGAGAACTCACCTTTGAGGTGAATTTGTAGCTCTCTAACCAGGGGACTGGAACACCAATATGCCCCCAGAGTGCTATATTTTTGTCATGCTACAAACTGCTGAGGCTTTGTAGCATTAGATATGAATGACTCTTCATATGCTAAGGGATCTGCCATCACGCCTCAGATCACTCTCACCTGTGCTACTGCTCATTATTCCTCATTCATAGATTCGTAGATGTTAGGGTCAGAAGGGACCTCAACAGATCATTGAGTCCGACCCCCTGCCTAGGCACTGCGGTCACATGACCCCAGCCAGATGCCTATCCAGCCCTCTCTTAAAGACCCCGCAAGGTAGGGGAGAGCACCACCTCCCTTGGAAGCTCATTCCAAATTTTGGCCACCCTTACCATGAAGAAGCTTTTCCTGATATCTAGCCTTAATCTGCTCTCTGTCAGTTTGTGCCCATTGTTCCTTGTTACCCCAAGAGGTGCCCTGGTGAACAGAGCATCTCCAATCCTTTGCTGTGTCCCCCTAATGAATTTGTAGGCAGCCACAAGATCACCTTTCAGCCTTCTCTTGCGGAGGCTGAAGAGATCCAGGTCCTTCAGTCTCTCCTCGTAGGGCTTGTCCTGTAAGCCCCTAACCATACAAGCGGCCCTCCTCTGGACTCTCTCGAGTCTATCAACATCCTTCTTGAAGTACGGGGCCAAAACTGGATGCAGTACTCCAACTGTGGTCTGAGCAATGGTGCCAAAAGGGGAAGTATCACCTCCTTGGATCTATTTGTCATGCATCTGCTGATGTACGATAAAGTGTGGTTAGCTTTGCTGATGATTTCGTCACACTGAGCGCTCATGTTCATCTTGGAGTCCACTATGACTCCAAGATCCCTTTCTGCTTTTGTGCTGCTGAGAGGGTCACTGCCTAGCCAGTAGGTGTGCTGGATATTTTTGCGCCCTAGGTGCAGCACTCTGCACTTGTTCTTGTACTGCATCCTGTTGTGGACTGCCCACTTTTCCAACCTGACCAGGTCTGCCTGCAATTGTTCCCTACCCTCCAGAATGTGCACTTCATTCTTTTTGTGTGCTTTTATTCTTATTACCCTAGAGGTTGCGACTTATATTTGTCTTTTTTCAATTCTATTTTGTTGTCTGTAGCCAAGATCTCTAATTTATCAAAATCCTCTGAACTTGCGAAACTGCCCAAAAGTGTTTGCAATCTCCAAACAGCTTTGTCACCTGCAGATTTAATCAATAAATGCTTTATTCTTGCACACAAACAATTAATAAAAAAGTTACTTGGGATCAGACCTGGAACAGAAACCAGTGGAACCTCACTTGAAACCTCCCACCATCAGATATTTATCCATTTATCACTATAAATTCTTTATGATTATTCAACAGACTGTAGTGCTACCTAGCCCGCTTTGTTCCAGTTTACTTATGAGAAACCTCTGTGGCCCAGTGTCAAAAGCCTTCCTACAAATACAAGTCTATAAGGTCCTCTGCATTTCCTTCATCCACCAAACCAGTTATTCTGTCCAAGCAGGAAATCAAATTGGTTTGGCATGATTTGGTCTTTAGAAATTCTTGTTGACTGCTACAGTTTGCCCTATCCCCTCCTCTGGGTGTTTACAAATCTGATGTTTTTATAATTTATCCTAAGAAGTTCCTTGGCTCTGAAGGAGCTGAAAAGATCACCACATGGTTTTCAGTGAGCTCTGACCAACAATATTATTCTTACCCTAGTTGTCTCCAGATAGTAAATAACTGTTTACATCCAAGTTCTTCTTAATTACTTCTAAAATCTCTGAGGCAGGCTCAGACCCAGGGGAAGCAGCTGGGGACCATATCCCAGGATGTGACTGAAACCAAATATAAATCTCCATATAAAGCACCCGTCTTTGGAAGCAGAGTTTGTTTCCTTGGGCTGCAGGTAGGTCACCTGGTTGTATGTTCAAGTAGGATAGGAAACCCCCCCAGGTATTTTTATATCTATTAATTAACTGTAGTTCTGGCTCCAAGTTTTCATCTAGTGGGGTCCATAAAGTTTTGTTTCTTTTCTTTTTTTTCCATTAAAAAACCCCAAAAAACTAAACCTGAAGTATCAAGAATAGCTAGATATCTTTGTGCTTCAGAGCTAGGGGTCTTCTGTGGGTAGCCTTATTCAGTAACCATATATGTCCCTCATTGGAAATGCAGGGTCATCTTGGAAGGCAAGGCCCTGATGTTGTCCAAACTGAAACTATGTCCCTCAAGTAGTGTCTGTGTGCCACAGGCTTCTTTCTATGCAGGGCATCTTGCTTGATCAGGACTTAGGATTGAAGAGGAGGAAGGCATGATAGCATAGGTAAGATGATCTAGGTTCGTGCTGGGTGGGCAGGAGGTTATTGAATTAGTCAGATGTTTGATGCTTAGTTAGAATCCTTTAGCTAAACTGATGGTTGCTGTTTGCATGAAGTTTGTCATTTGGTCTGACTGACCCATGTCCACTTTTGTAAATTAATGGTGAGGCCTAGGGCTGAGTCTCTGCAACTGGATGTTTTTAATGCATTGCATGAGACCAGAGCTGTGCCCTTAAAAGTCTGTGAAGATGGGTTCTTCTTTCTGAAGAATCTTTTTGGCAAGGGTGTTGGACAGGGTTTGTCCTGATAAACACTTAAACTCAAATGTCCCTGATCCTTTGGCAGACAAGGTTCCTTGGGTGAATTTGATATCTTTTATTAGACCAACCCAAATGGTTGGAGAATAGTTATTAAGCAAGCTTTCGGGTTCAAAAACCCTTCGTCAGGCTAAGGAAGCTTCAGCAGTTGGTGTGTGCTCTTCCTGGATGGAATGAAAAGTAAAGAAGCCAGGGGCTGGGCTGGGGAGTCAGTTGCCAGGCAGATTATAATGTGTCAAAAATCCAATGTCTGTGTTTAGTCCATGATCTCTAGTATCCAGGAGGTTGATGAATTGGAGCTCATAGGCTCGTCTCTGGGAAGTGCTGTGTAAGTTTCCCTTGAGGATCAGGACTGAGAGATTGGAGAGAGAGTGGCCCTCCTGTGAGAAATGTGCCCCCACTGGTAATTGAGTGTTTCTGTCTTTGATGGATTTCCGGTATGCGTTCATTCTGGTGCGCAGTTGTTGTTTGGTCTCTCCTACATATCTTCCATCAGGGCACCAATGCACCAAATGCCCTGATGGAAGATATGTAGGAGAGACCAGACAACAACTGCGCACCAGAATGAACGCACACCGGAAATCCAACAAAGAAACACTCAATTACTGGTGGGGGCACATTTCTCACAGGAGGGCCACTCTCTCTCCAATCTCTCAGTCCTGATCCTCAAGGGAAACTTACACAACACTTCTCAGAGACGAGCCTATGAGCTCCATTTCATCAACCTGCTGGATACCAGAGATCATGGACTAAACATAGACATTGGATTTTTGACAGATTATAATCTGCCTGGCAACTGACTCCCCAGCCCAGCCCCTGGCTTCTTTACTTTTCATTCCATCCAGGAAGAGCACACACCAACTGCTGAAGCTTCCTTAGCCTGACGAAGGGTTTTTGAACCCGAAAGCTTGCTTAATAACTATTCTCCAGCCATTTGGGTTGGTCTAATAAAAGATATCAAATTCACCCAAGGAACCTTGTCTGCTTATATCCTTAGACCAACACGGCTACAACCCAAACCCCTGATCCTTTGGCCTTTTATTAACAATATATTTTTCATAAAGAATATTTATGTTCTATAATAGCAATTCCCTGTTTTTAGATACTAGTTATAATAAGAGACTACTCTTTAGGTTTTGCTCCATTAACTAAGGTTCTGATTGATACAACCAGACATGACTTCCTGTGAGAGGCAAGTTTTGCTGTTTTCCCTCACAAAAGTATCCTGTTGAATATAAACTTTGTTAACCCTACAGAAGTCTTTCTAAACATCATAATGATATTCCATAGAAAAGTTGTGTTCCTGATGTGCAGTTCTGAAGGGTAGGTTTTAAGTTCTTTACTAATCACACTGTCACTTTCTGCCCTAAAGTACCAGCACAGAAGTAAATGAACACTCAGTTCAAAAAAGTCCAGCTATTCCTTGCATGAAAGTATGGCTCCTGGATTGGTTCTTTTATTTGTGTTTGTTTCCCAAACTTTGCAACCTTTGTCACAGATAAGAATAAACACAGTGAAGTCATATATAGCATTCCTAGCAAACTTTGACTGTGCTTTGTTACTGAAATGTGTTTGGGTTTTCTTGTTTTGTTCACAAGGAATTGTAAAACTACATTCTTAAGACTTCAGGATATTTTTCTGAGGAGAATATCGGTATTCAACTTCTTATGTCCCATTTTGAAAAGAGACTTCAGTTCATAAATATTTGAGGGTATGTCTAGCTGGCACAATGTGCTGTCTTGTAGAGGTACCTGTCACAGTACCTGTAGAATTAGAATGATACGATTTCATGTGCTTGGTTTTCTGTGTGGGCCTCTTTAAGAATAGTGTAGCCTCTGGTTATCCTGGTTTCAGATACCTCTTCATGGTGTAGTACTATATTGAAATGCTGTATTAGGGCAGCATTTCTCAACCCATGGGTCACGATCCAAAAGTGGGTAACAAGAATATATGACAGGGTTGCAAACAAACTTTAAAAATGGATCAACAAACTTGAAAAATGGATTCTCCTTTAAAGGAAAAAAAATGTGGGAAACCATGGCTTTTCTCTTGCAGGCTGGCAGAGTTCCAGGCTATAAGGGGCTGCTTGCCCCCTCTCCCCCACACACACTGGGGGGCTTGGACCTGGGGCGGGGTGGCATTTGGTCGGGACTGGCCATCAATGTTTAAAAATGGGTCCTGGTACAAAAAAATTTGAGAACCCTAAACAACTGGATTAGGGATAGACAACCTTTTCCAGCTGTGGGTGGGAATGATCCCTTCCAAGGTCAGAGGTAGGTGAGTGGCTAAGTGCTCGGACCGTGCCACCACTGCCTTCCTGAGATCAAAGATAGATTTTATAAATATGCATTTTAAACAGCAGTGAATCCATCAATAAAATTAGTTAAAAGAAGGCAAAGATTATTTGTTTTTAAATTATTCAATGAAGACTCCTGATTAAATCAAATTGACCAAATCCATTCTTATCTAATTTTAGTACAACCCAAGATCTTTTACTTCCTTTCTTCCTTTTACGAGCATTATGAACAGAGGAAATGAAAGTACCGTGCCTGAATTCTTCCTGCTAGGATTCTCCAACCTGAAAAAGCTCCAGCTGCTACTTTTCCCTATTTTCTTTCTTGCATATATTGTAATCCTTATCTCAAACATCAGCATCATGACAGCTATCACAGTGACTTGGAGCCTCCACACCCCCATGTACTTCTTCCTCTTTGCTCTATCCTTCTCAGAACTCTGTAGCACCTTTGTCATCATCCCAAAAACACTGGTGAATCTGCTGGTGGAAAAGAAGACTATTTCTGTCATTGGATGTGCAACACAAATGTTTGGCGGCTTTGGTTTTGGAGCAATTAATTGTTTCTTGCTGACAGTCATGGCTTATGACCGCTATGTGGCCATATGTCACCCACTGCAATACTCAGCCATGATGAACAGGAAGGTTTGCATTCAGCTGGTTACTATTTCCTGTGTAACTGGCTTCCTCATATCACTAACCATTAATTCTTTAGTATTCAGTTTGCCCCTTTGTGGGCCAAGGACAATTGGACATTTCTTCTGTGATGTTAAACCAGTTCTGAGGCTGGCATGTGGTGCCATATACCTTGCTGAGATTGTGGTTGTTTCTTTATGCGCTTTTGTTATAGTGGGAACATTCACAGTGATAATCATTTCCTACACCTACATCCTCTCTGCCATCCTTAAGATCCACTCTGTTGCAGGAAGGTGCAAAACTTTCTCCACGTGTTCCTCCCACCTCACAGTGGTGGTAACACATTATGGTTGTGCATCTTTTGTGTATTTAAGACCTAAGTCATCCTCCTCCCTCGATGAAGACACTCTGATCTCTGTGGGTTATCTCCTGCTGACCCCTTGTTTGAACCCCATGATTTATAGCCTGAGGAATAAGGAAGTAAAATTTGCTCTAAAGAAATTAGTGCTCAATTCATTGTGTTTTTTTTTAAAAAAGGTGAAGGGTGGCCATCTGTGAAATTTTCTGTAAATTCTTGAGCTCTGATTAATATTAAAAATGAATAGGCTGGCAGCATCACTCATCAGCAGGGATCCTGGTTTTCCGTTTCCCACAGAAAAACAGAGAAAACACGGATTTTCCCTTTTAGAAGAGAAACCCATGGATTTCCCCCTTTTGCAAAGAGCTCTGCAGGATGGCTGAGTTCCAGCCTCCAGGAGCTGTTCACAAAAGGGGTGGGGAACCCCTCAACCCTGTCCCGGAGGGGAAGGGAGTGGGGAAAGGCAGGGCCCAACACTCACACTTACTGGAGCCTGCTTCAGGCTCACTCTTCTTGCTGGAGGTAAGTGGGGCTTGGAGGTTGCAGGGGAGGGCTGGGGGGGAAGCTGGCTAGGGGCTTCAGGAGCAGGGAGGTTTGCAGCCAGCCCGGCACTCTAGCAGGGAGGGGGTTTGCAGCCTCCCTGCTCCCTGCTAGAGCGCTCAGCTGGCTCGTCCTCCCAGGTGGTAAACGCCCCCTGCCGCTCCTGGCTGGCTGCAACCCTCCCCACTCTCTCAGCCCACAGCCAGCTTGGGCACTCCACCCCCGGGCACTCTGGCTGGGAGGTGGGGTTTGCAGCTGGCTGAGGACTTTGGCTGGGAGCAGGCAGGCTGCAAACCCACTCCTGGCCAGAGTGCCCAGCCAGCTGCAAACTCTGGGTCACAAACACTGTACTCCCTGCCCTGCTGCCCACCCCCAGGCTCTCCAGAGTGCAGCGTGAGCGACTGGCCCAGCAGGGCCATGCATGAAAGCTGCCTGCTGCTGCCGTGGCCACACTTCCTCTGCAGTGCACATCCACCCTGCCCCTCCCCCCCAGATCTGGGGGGTGCAGGTCCCCCCTGCCCCCTCAGGAGTGCATGCTGCCACTGGGAGCTGGCCTTGCCTCAGCCTGCAGCAGGCAGGCAGCAGGGGGGGAGCCAGCTCATGCTCCTGCTGTAGCAGCCATTGCCCTCCATT
>NW_005842771.1:582422-595340 GCF_000455745.1 Alligator sinensis
CTGGGGGCCCCCTCCAGCAGGGCTGGGGGGCAGGGGCTGTGGGTGGGGGACAAGAGGCACAAGCAGGGCTGGGGGCCTGTGGGTGGGGGAGTGAGGGACACCAGCAGGGCTGTGGGGGCACTTAATTTTAACCACAGATTTTGGGATTTTTATCAGAGAATTGGCAATTTTTTACCAAAGAATTTGTGATTTTTTTAATCATAGAAAACCAGGATTCCTGCTCATCAGACAGAGCATTAATCTGGGTCTGCCCAGCTCTGCTACTGGCTTGCTGCTTGTTCTTAGGGAAGTCTCCTTATCTTCCTGTGCCTCAATTTCCTGACCTGCAACTGGAGATTATGAAATTTGGCTCCATTATTACATTCTTTGTTATGTACCAATGAAACGAAGAGAAAGACACAGTACGACTCCTATATATCATTAACACATCAGAGAAGGATTCTCTCTCTCTCAGAAAAATAATAAAAACACACTAAGAAATTAACATGTGTTATATTTAAGTTTATCAGGGGTGACCACCAGCATCTGGGGGAACGTTTGTTCACCAGAGCGCCCCAAGGGATGACGAGGTCGAATGGTCACAAACTACTTCAAGATCGTTTCAGGCTGGACATAAGGAAGAATTTCTTTACTGTCCGAGCCCCCAAGGTCTGGAACAGCCTGCCACCGGAGGTGGTTCAAGCGCCTTCATTGAACACCTTCAAGATGAAACTGGATGCTTATCTTGCTGGGATCCTATGACCCCAGCTGACTTCCTGCCCTTTGGGCGGGGGGCTGGACTCGATGATCTTCCGAGGTCCCTTCCAGCCCTGATGTCTATGAAATCTATGAAATCTATGAAATTTCCATGATCCTTGTAAAACACAAAACCAAATTGGTTGTTAAATCCAAAGAGTAGCAGTGATGGCATTAAAGCTTATATTTCCTGACTCTCAGTCCTGCACTCAGTCTATTAAACTCATTCAGTTCAATTAGCAGTTCTTTAAATATAAGAAAAACATATAAAATATATTGGAAAATATATAAAATATATAAAATATAAGGAAAATATATAAAATATATTGTGGTAGTACTAGAAGGTATTTCAGCATGTTTAAGTCATGATTCCAAGAGATGTAACTACAAAGTTACTTAACATTACATCTCTTGGAATCATGACTTAAACATGCTGAAATACCTTCTAGTACTACCACAATTTATGTAAGTTCTATTCAGCTAAATTCTAAATACAGTAGCACCCAAATTTCCCATATCCAGGTGGTTTGCAACCCACTTAATTCACAGCATGTTGCTGTAAAAAGGATAATACATTCAGCTGTGTGTTGATACTTTTACTTTGAAGGGTGAGGCTTCTCCAGCCAGCTGGAGCTCTTCAACACTCCTGTGATTCAGTAAAGCTCCAGATTACTTAACTTTTCACAGATGGCTCCAGACTTTATGGACATGTGTTTTAACCTGACTTTTAACTGACTGTCTGAAAATTTATGGATACTTGGCAACACTATGGGGTGCGGAGTGTCAGAGAATGGAGAGGCTGGTAGTGGGAGATCACTTTTACCTGACATAGGGACTCAAAGTCCCCAGCTGCTGCAGTGATGTGGTCTCACCACCCTGAGCTGTTGTTGCTGCTGTAACAAAGGGGCAGCACCCTGTGCCTGTGGCTGCTTCTGAGGGTGCAGACTCACTGGGGGATTGCCATATAAGGGTCTCTGATGAGGAGGGGTGGGACTGCAATAGCACCAGCTAGCAGTCTGGCATGCCTGGTGCAAAGTGCCCACTCTCCACCATGGCTGGCAGGATGGAGTTGTGGAAAATGTGGGCATCATGGGCACTGCCGGCCCAGCCGGTGTTCATGTTGGTGAAGGTGCCACATTGGTCAATGATGGCCTTGAGTATGATGGAGTGAAAGCCCCACCAATTATAGTAGGGGTGGTTACTGTGGGTCAGGCAGGGGACAGGGATGTGGGTCCTGTCCAGGGTCCTGATGCACTGAGTGAAGCCCAGAGTGCAGAACTCTGCCACCGCCTCCACCCAGAGCACAGTGTGCCCCAGCACATCCTGGAGGGCACCCCAGACCTCCAGGATAGCCTTCCCAGCAGTTGTCTTGCCCATGCTGAAGAGGCAGCCAACATAGTGCAGACTGGTGGGTATGGCCATCTTGAGCAGGGCAATGGCTAGCTGTGTGTCCATGGGGAGGGGCCATCACATGGTAGTGCCCTGTTGCTCCAGATGCGGTCAGAGTTTGTTGAAGAGCTCCTGGAAGGTGTCCCAAGTCATGCAAAAAGACTCCAGCCACTGCTTTTCATCCCAGGTGTGCTGGGCAACAGGCAGCCACCAGTCCTGGCTGGCCCAGCAAGCCCACAGGCGGTGGGGCTGGAACCCCAGGAGCTCATGAATGGGACCAGCGGCAGCATCCCTGCTGGGGTCTGGGCAGCAGCAGCGCAGTGGCGGGGGCACTGAGACACCGTGTGAGCCTGGGCAGGCCATTACACTGCATGGTGGGGGACGGGGCAACCAGGGCCAAGACTGACCCATGCCAGTTGGCAGTCACTGCAGCAGTGAAGCAGGACAAGCGGTGTGTTGAGCAGGAGCCTTGTGTGCTGGATGTTGCTTCTGGGGCCTGGGGGTGGAGCAGCTATCATGCAGTGGGCACCTGATCTGGTGAGAGAGATGCAGAGCACTGTGCCAGCATGCTGCAGGCTGCTCTGGATTGGAATGCAGCTGGCCAAGGAGTAGCCGGGGGTTGGGGGGTGGAGGGCGGGGGGCTTTTAAAGATGGCCCCCAGCTGCAGACAGCTATGGCCTGAGTCTCTAGCTCCCCCTGACTGTTGGAAGGGGCCAGTGCAGGCCTGGAGGGGGTGGGGAGCAGGCTAGTGCCAAGAGAAGCAAATCTGCTCCCAAATTCATAGATTCATAGATGTTAGGGTCGGAAGGGACCTCAATAGATCATCGAGTCCGACCCCCTGCATAGGCAGGAAAGAGGGCTGGGCTCAGATGACCCCAGCCAGATGCCTATCCAACCTCCTCTTGAAGACCCCCAGGGTAGGGGAGAGCACCACCTCCCTTGGGAGCCCATTCCAGATTTTGGCCACTCGAACTGTGAAGAATTTCAGTCTAAATCTGCTCGCTGCTAGCTTATGGCCATTATTTCTTGTGACCCCCAGGGGCACCTTGGTGAGTAAAGCCTCACCAATTCCCTTCTGCGCTCCCATGATGAATTTATAGGCAGCCACAAGGTCGCCTCTCAACCTTCTCTTGCGGAGGCTGAAGAGGTCTAGATACCCCAGTCTCTCCTCGTAGGGCTTGGCCTGCAAGCCCTTAACCATACAAGTGGCCCTTCTCTGGACCCTCTCCAGGTTATCCACATCCCTCTTGAAGTGTGGTACCCAAAATTGGACATAGTATTCCAACTGCAGTCTGACCAGTGCCCGATAGAGGGGAAATATCACCTCCTTGGTTCTGTTTGTCACGCATCTGCTGATGCATGATAAAGTGCCGTTAGCTTTTCTGATGACTTTGTCACAGTGATGACTCATGTTCATCTTGGAGTCCACTAGGACTCCAAGATCCCTTTCCGCTTCCGTGCTACTGAGCAGGTCATTTCCTAGGCAGTAGGTATGCTGGACATTTTTCCTCCCTAGGTGCAGCACGTTGCATTTCTCCTTGTTGAACTGCATTCTGTTGTTTTCTGCCCATTTGTACAACCTGTCCAGGTCTGCCTGTAGTTGTTCCCTGCCCTCTGGTGTGTCCACTTCTCCCCACAGTTTTGTATCATCCGCAAACTTGGACAGAGTACCCTTCACTGCCTCATCCAAGTCACTGATGAAGACATTGAAGAGTACCGGTCCAAGGACTGAGCCCTGCAGGACCCCACTGCCCACGCCCTTCCAGGTTGATACCGACCCATCCACTATGACTCTCTGGGTACAACCATCTAGCCAATTTGCCACCCACCAGACTGTGTAATCATCCAAGTCACAGCCTCTTAACTTGTTCACCAGTATGGGGTGGGATACCGTGTTGAAGGCCTTCCTGAAGTCTAAGTAAACGATGTCAACCCCTACTCCTGCATCCAGGTGTTTTGTAACCTGGTCATAAAAAGAGACTAGATTAGTCAGGCATGATCTACCTGCTATGAACCCGTGCTGATTTCCCCTCAGCATAATTTTTCCTGCTGGGCTCTCACATATATGAGCCTTAATAATCTTTTCAAAGGCTTTGCCAAGGATGGCGGTGAGACTGTGTGAAAGTGTAGATGCCTGCCCAGGACACGTTTACTCTGCAGTAAATTACTGTGGAGTAAACCCATCTAGCAGTATTTGCATGTGTAGATGTGCCCAGTGTTTCTTGACTCGTTCAACAGTGGAAGCTCTGTGTGAAACCCTGTAAATTCTGTGTGAGCTATATGTTTCACCCTTACTACCCAATAATACAAAGGTACATTTTCAAATACATATGTACCTCAATCCCTGCTCACCCAGAATTTTCTGCTGTTGAATGCTGTCATGGATTCCTCAGGGAGCACTTGCTTGAGACACCCAGGCTTATAAAGAGTCTTCAAGTGCCCCTCTCTAATCAGCCCAGGCCTAATATCTAGATAAATGCGGCCTTTGGTTCCTTCAGCTCCAAGACCCAGACTTTTGGTCCCTGAACCACACTGTTTATCTGTGCCCTCCCCTCAAGAACTACCTTCTGACCTGGCTTCTCAAGTGGGCCGTTACCTCTTCAAAGGGATGGAGTGAACTAAAAATCATATGCAAGGAAGCAGACATAATTTCTTAAACAAAAATAACGTTATTGATGATCAAGAGTTTTTGAACCATGCAACCTAGGATAATTCTCCAGGAAGCCTCTGACAAACAAAGTCTTTTCAAGTCTCTCAGGGTCCTCTCATCCTGCCTTTCTCTCTCTCTCCACTTTGACTCTGGACATCTCTCCTTTTTTCAGGAGGGGCTCTCTGCACTGTCCTTCTTTCAAGTGCTTCCCTGACACCAGAATCAGCTGGGAGTCTCTTCAGGTACTGACCTGGGGTCCACTTGGTGTGTCAGCATAGACAAATTAGCTCCTTGTTCCTTGATGGCCCATTACCCACTGTTAGAGCACTTAGGCAGATCTCCACATATCTGATGCAAAACACAATTAACCCCTACATTCCTCATGGACCAGCTAATTGAGAAAGGGAAGCATGCAACATTATTACAACATGAACACATTTAAACCAGAACTATTACAAGAAAACCATAATCTGTCACCAAGATTTATTAGGAGATGGCAGCAGTCTGTGTCATGAATTTTCCTGAAGGATTCCCTCCATTGAAGAAGTAACCAGTGACATGAATATAGGTTAGAAGGAGATGTTCTGGCCAGCACGATGGCTGAAAGGGACCTTGGGGTTATGGTTGATCACAGGATGAATGTCAGCCTCCAGTGCAATGCTGTAGTCAACAGAGTTAATAGCATACTGGGATGCATTAGCTGATACATTGTGAGCAGGGCTAAGAAAGTGGTACTTCTTCTCTTCTCGGCACTAGTGAGACCCCAGCTGAATTACTGTGTCCAGTTCTGGCTGCTGCACTTCAAAAAAGACATAGAGAATCTTGAAAGGGTCCAGAAAAGGGACACAAGAATGATTAAGGGCCTGGAGGATAAACCTTATGAGGAAAGACTAAGGGATCTGGGACTGTTCAGCCCGGGGACGAGAAGACTGAGGGGGGAACTCTTGATCATTAAAGTTATTTTTGTTTAAGAAATACTGTCTGCTTCCCTGCATATGATTTTTAGTTCACTCCATCCCTTTGAAGACCCTGAGAGGCTTGGTGGACCTCTATAAGTATGTAAAGGGTGATTATCAGGAGCTAGGAAAAAAACTGTTCACTAGGGTGCCCCACAGGAGGACAAGGAACAATGGCCGTAAACGGTTAGAGGATGGCTTCAGGTTGGATGTAAGGAAGAACTTCTTTACGGTAAGGGTGTCCAGAATCTGGAACAGATTTCCCAAGGAGGTGGTGCAGTCCCCAACCTTGGACGTCTTCAAGAGGAGACTGGACAGACACCTCGCTGGGATCATTTGATCTCAGCAGTATTCATGCCCAGAGCAGGGGGGTTGGATTCAGTGATCTTTTGAGGATCCTTCCAGCCCTTAATTTCTATAATTATATGATTCTTTCTCTCTTTCCTGCCTCTTCACAGTCTAGCTTGACTTTCTTTTCTTTCTCTTGTGGTTTTTGCATGTTCAGAGTTTTGTGGGGTAGATCATATCTGTCCCACTCCATTTCCATGTTTTTTCAGGGGAACATGGGATTGCAGTTCCATGCAGCAGCATCAGAAGCTCTTTTGGCTACACAAGGACAGCTTTACATCCCTCAATCCCTTTGACTTCTCGGTAGGCACAGCAGGAAAAACTCCATTTGCTCTCTCTTCATGTAAACAAGTACCGGCTCTGAGGAATGCAGGTGTTGGTCCTTCAGGTAGCTTGTGTGGTTTCCTCATCTGACTTTTGGATACTTATGTGAATCCTTTTGGACAGGATGCCAAACAGTCTTGAGATACAAATAGCAGATATAACAACTGATAGAGAAATCCTTGTTTGGGAATGGGTAGAAAGGTTCGTGGAACATGTGGCCTGTGGTTCAAGAGACTTATAAGTTCAAGAAGTAGTATTTTTTAATATATAATCTTATGACTCTTAGCCATTTTTGTCACTTTGGAGATCCTCACTCCTCATTCTTGAGCGCTTGAAGGCAGCAGGAGTACATGAACACACAACAGTCCTTCACTGAGAATGGGAAGTCAGAATCATGGAAAGCCTGGTCAATTGCTTAAGTGTCCAACTGATGGCTGTAAAATATAGAGCTTTTTGTAGAAAATGTAGCTTTTAGTTTCTCTGGATACAAAACACAGAGACATTAACAGGTCTCAGGAAAAGTATATAGAAAACTCACTCTACCTTTTCATTTTCATTTATTAATCCTGAACCCACCCCAGCATTTAAATTCACTGAGAAGAAAACCTTCTTTTTAGGGTTCTTTTGAAGGCCTCTTTTACCTCCTTGTTCCTCAGGCTGTAGATCATGGGGTTCACCATGGGGATTGCAAGAGTATAAAATACAGAGATGATTTTGTCCTGATCCATAGCGTATTTTGAATTGGCCCTTAAATACATGAAAGAGCCTGTTCCATAGAAGATGGTAACAGCTGTCAGGTGGGAGGCACAGGTGGAAAAGGCTTTGCACCTTCCCTGAGCAGAGCTGATCCTTAGGATAGCAACCAGAATGTATATGTAGGAGATGAGGATAATCAGGGTAGTTGACACTACAATCAAAGCACAGCAAGTAAAATGAACAATATCAGTAATATATGTGTCAGAACAGGACAGCTTTAGAAGTGGTGGTGTATCACAGAAGAAATGATTAATGATGGTGGAGCGGCAGAAGGACAAGTTGAATACTATTATAGTCTCAATTATTGCATGAAGGTAGCTCACTAGATGTGAGGCCAACATCAGTAGCATGCAGAACCATTTAGACATGATGACAGGGTAGAGCAATGGGTTGCAGATGGCTATGAATCGATCATATGCCATCACTGCCAACAGGCAGCATTCACAGGTCACAGCGATGCAGAACAAGAAGAACTGTACACAGCATCCAGTGAATGATATAGCTTTGCTTGTTGCAAGTAAGGTCATTAGCATTCTGGGAGCAATGATGGTGGAGATTCCAACATCCAAGACAGCCAGGTTGCTGATAAAAAAGTACATGGGGGTATGAAGCTGGGAGTTGATCCTGATCAACATGATCATCCCAAAGTTTCCCAGTAGAATGACCATATAGATGAAGAGAAAGAACACAAAGAGGAATATCTCTAGCTTTGGGTTGCCTGTGAATCCCAACAAGAGGAACTCAGTTGCTTCAGTGTGATTCCCCTCTGTCATTTATCGCAACTACACTTGCCTTTGCAGATAAAGATAATTGCGCTGAAAGGAAAGGGAAATACGAGGCGAGTGTCAATATTTTGGAATAACCTATTATTGATCCCTGAACAACCCATCTCATAATACTAAACCTCATGCTTTCTGACACACAAAATGTTATGCACCCAAGCTACAGAGATGTATGTTTTACAGGGGAGAATCTAGAACAGGGAATCTGGAATGTTAGCAGACCTACCAAACATTCCCAAAGGAAAAGGTAACATCCAAAGGCCACAGACTGGACTGCATATGCTACTTCTGAGTTAAAAGGCAAGAGAGACATTTTTGTCCTCATCTAGGAAGAACAACTGTTTTTTCTAGGAGATGTGCAATGTAACTGTCACTATTTTGCTTCCAATCTGGAGATGGGTTGTTCAGAAATAGCAAGTGTATTTGGGAGTACATGGGATCTGACACTGCTGGGGAATCTGATGATGGAATGAGGATTATACCTTGAGGTGGGGGCTTTGTGAAGAAGGTTAGTGTGGGTGGGAACATGAAGTGTTGGGAAGAGGTTTGTGGAGTCTGGACATGCGAGGGCTGTGTACATGCCTGGTGTGCACTCAGTGAGCTCTCTGATCAAAGTATTTGCATAGCACTTTTAGAAGTTACGCAATAAGTCATGGTTGTAACATTGTACAATGTTGCTTCTACTCAGTGATGGAGCAAAGTACTACTCAGTATTAAAAATATTAAACACAGATACTGCTACATTTGTTATTATGAAACTAGACAAAGTTATTTAATCAGAAGTAAAGAACGTGATGCACAAAGCTGTAGGAAGGAGATACTGATGGAGCCTGTTGAATGGCTGATGCCAAATGTTCAGCCACACAGGTCCATGTATTCCATTTTTATTTTATGTCTCATTTGTTGAAATTATTTACTAAATGTTTTAAATGTACATTCTGTAGAAGGTAACCCATTGGGACCACTGTGGTCAAATTGCTCCCAGCTGTATTCCATCCTTTCTAATAGCCTGAAGTTTTTAAATTCATCTTACATGTAAATGTGTCTTTTAGTGTCCTTTGAAACATGACATACCACATTTAAAAGCCTTTATTGATGCATATGCTTTCCAGAGTAACATGTCTCCTTTGGGCATCCTGCTTTTCAGAAACCAGGATCAATGCAAAACATCTGGGATGAAGTAGAAATTTAGGCCTGTTACACATACAAAGTTACCTTTTGAAACATGGCTCCTCCCACAGAGACATTGGATTCCAGAGATTAGCTGAGATCAGTCCAACATGGGTGATGCTATTTGGTGCAGGTTTCAGTCAGTGGGCATGTCTACATGTGTGCTTTAATGCACAGTAGCCTATTTTACTGTGCATTAAAGTATATAAAAATATAATTATGCTACTGCACAGTAAAATAGGCTGCTATGCATTACATGTTACTTAAAAAACATGCACATTCATTACTGGGCGTTAAGGCAACTTAATGTGCATTTTTTACTTCTTCACATTGGAGGTACTAAACTTAACTTACATTAGAAAAAGTACCTTAACGCATTTGTAGATGTGCCTGGTGGGTGTGATCTCCAGGTGTGCACAACACCAGTGCAAAGAGCTTATGGTGACCAAATACATTTTGTTAGTCTTGCTTGGTCTTAGGGACCCAAAGTCCCCACAGTTCTGGTCACTGACCCTGGCTGGTAACCGTATATGGTGCATATATTTTCAAGACAATATATAGGTGTGTGGATCTGAGGGGTTTTCAGAAAAAAAAATATGTTAAATGATAATCTTTGAAATAACAGTTCTGTTATTTGTATATATTTCTATAAAATTTTTGAGTTTACGTAAACAAGAAGTGACTTAAAAGGAGCTCTATTGGTTGTCTTTAGCTGAGCATGCAATTAGAATTAGTCAGGAATTCTCTGACTAAACTATTTCTCTCAGAGAAGGTAGATGATAATTCCAAAGAAAAGTAGAAACATTTTTGGTGGAAGAAAGATCAGTAGTGTAACTAGGATGGGGCAAGTAGGGCACCTGCCCCAGGCACCAACTGTAAGTGGGCACCAGGACCACCTCCACTGGGAATCTTTGCCACAGCAGGGGAATCTCTCTGTGCTGCCCCTGTCTAGCCATAGGAGCTGGACAGTGCAGCACCAAACCAATCAATGTATATGATGGGGTTCAGGGCCTTGGTAGTGGTGGAGGAAAGTCCTGTGTTGCTTCTGCCCACACACAGGAGCTGGACAATACAGCATCATGCCCAACTGTGTATCTGGGGAGTGGGGCATGAGTGAATCTAGGTAGGCAGAATGGAACTCTTCCTCTGGGAAGCCTTTGCCAGAGTAGGCATAGCCATACTCCCAACATGTATGCAGCGTGTAGGGGAGGGGAGGAGCAATCTGGGCACAAGGATCTGCTCTTAGGTAGCCTAGCCACAGGAGAATTAAAAATATTGATGCTGAGCAGCATCAGCATAGCAGTTGCCCCAGCAAGTAAGACTTCCTTCCCCTTACCCATGATGCTGCACTCCCCTCCCCTGTCTACTCTTGCCATCTCCCCCCCACCCCACCCAACTGCCTGGCTACTCAGTGAGGTTTCTATGTCTCTGAGGGGCATTATTAGATCAAAAATGAATATTTTGGTCTTAACTAGACAGGGTAAAACTTGATTTCACAATTCTCACATACCAGCTCAGTGCCCTAAATGCTGCACTTCTGATTGTTCAGGAATCATCTTTTATTTCTGACAAAACACCTTTAAAACTCTGGCTTATCCCACTGTGGAAAGGGAAATGTTGTGAAAGCTCAACGTGTTCATAGATAAGGAAAATAGTTTCCAACCCAATTCAGGGGACAGCCTTCCTAGAATGTCTTCCTGTGCTGCAGTTACACATTGGCCTGTTTATTTTACAATATCTATATCTATATATATATAGAGAGAGAGATATCTTATCTAAATAATCAGTTTCATTTCTCAGAATCCTGGAACATTAGGGATACATTTTCTCCTCTCTGTGCTGTCCTGAAACAGAAAAACAAAAATAAGCATGCTGCCCAGATAGCCAGTATTCAGGAATGCACGAGTCTTCTCTCCCTACCCTTTTTCTCTGAATCAGAATTATTTCCAGTGGCCATAACCAAAAAGGAAGAGTTACCCTACCTCTCTCAGAGCCTGAGTGATGGACACAGTGCTGGAGGGAGACCGCTGTTGTTCTTGACTCCAGGTAGTTTGGAAGCCAGGAGATTTCTTTGTATGTTTGTTTTTCAGGTATTTGAGGCTGTTTTTGTGGATTCCCTCAGGGTCCATTGCTCTGTACATCGTGCCAAGGGACATTTCAGTCCCCTGAGAAAAACCGCTCACAAACAAATTGTCTCTAACTACTGTCCATAAGCTCTAACACATGACTTCCCATTTTTATAGTATCAAAGGACATAGGTCTTTTTTTCTCAAAAAAGAAATTTAAATCTTTCTTCACAGGAAATATCCCTGCAATGATGTTTGCTCATTCATCTTCTCAGGTGACAAAATGGTTATCAATGGGTGCATCTACATGCATGCTTTAATACACATTAGCCTATTATAATGTGCATTAAAGCACCACAAAAAATGTGCTCTTTAGCCAGTGCACATTAAAATAGGCTAATGTGCATTTTTCTAGTACCTAACAATGGAGGCACTACATTTAACGTGCATTATCTAAAACACATTAATGATTGTGTAGATGTGCCCAATAAGAACATTCTATTATTTCTTATACTGAAAGGCCATTACAAATTTACCTCTGCTCTGTTCAATTTAAGAAATACTGGGCAGGTCACACAAGGTACTGACTGTGCAGTAGCCAAATAATACTGAGCAGTAGCGCATCAGAGCACTAACAGTGCTAATATGCTACTGTGCAGTATTCATAGATTCATAGATGTTAGGGTTGGAAGGGACCTCAATAGATCATCGATCTGCTGATGCACGATAAAGTGCCATTAGCTTTTCTGATGGCTTCGTCACACTGCTGACTCATGTTCATCTTGGCGTCCATTAGGACTCCAAGATCCCTTTCCGCTTCCATGCCACCAAGCAGCTCATTTCCTAGGCAGTAGGTATGCTGGACATTTTTCCTCCCTAGGTGCAGCACTTTGCATTTCTCCTTGTTGAATTGCATTCTGTTGTTTTCTGCCCTTTTGTCGAACCCATCCAGGTCTGCTTGTAGTTGTTCCCTGCCCTCCGGTGTGTCCACTTCTCCCCACAGTTTTTTGTCATCTGCAAACTTGGACAGAGTACACTTCACTCCCTCATCCAAGTCGCTGATGAAGACATTGAAGAGTATCGGTCCAAGGACCGAGCCCTGCGGGACCCCATTGCCCACACCCTTCCAGGTCGATACCGACCCATCCACTACGACTCTCTGGGTATGACCCTCCAGTCAATTCACCACCCACCGGACTGTGTAGTCATCCAAGTCACAGCCTCTTAACTTGCTCACCAGTATGGGGTGGGATACCGTATCGAAGGCCTTCCTGAAGTCTAAGTAAACGATATCAACCCCTACTCCTGCATCCAGGTGTTTTGTAACCTGGTCATAAAAAGAGACTAGATTAGTCAGGCATGATCTGCCTGCTACAAACCCGTGCTGGTTTCCCCTCAGCATAATTTTTCCTTCCGGGCTCTTGCAAATGTGAGCCTTGATAATTTTTTCAAAGACTTTGCCAAGGATGGAGGTGAGACTGACTGGCCTATAGTTGCCAGAGTCCTCCTTTCTCCCCTTCTTGAAACTGGGGACCACATTGGCCCTTTTCCAGTCCTCCGGGACTTGGCCCGTGCACCACGAGCGTTCAAATATTCCCGCTAGTGGCTCTGCAATGATGTCGGCCAGTGCCTTCAGCACCCTCGGATGGAGCTCATCCGGGCCTGGCGACTTAAAGGCATCCAGTGCTTCAAAATGACTCTGAACCATCTCAGGGTCTACGCATGGAAGTCTCGTGCCTTGC
>NW_005842771.1:602148-608144 GCF_000455745.1 Alligator sinensis
TTGAGGAGTTCAGCCTTGTCCCCCCTGTCCGTCACCAATTGCTTATGCCCATTTAGTAGAGGTCCTATTCCACCCTGGGCCTTCCTTTTACTCCCTATATATCTAAAGAACAATTTTTTGTTATCCTTAACTTGGGATGCCATCCTCAGCTCCATGGTAGCTTTGGCCTGTCTAACTGCCTCCCTACAAGTGCGAGCAGAAGAGGTATACTCCTCTTTAGTAATCTCTCCCCATTTCCACTTTTTATATGCCCCCCTTTTAGTCTGTAGGCTGCTCTGGATTTCTCTGGTCAGCCAAGGAAGCCTCCTGGCCCCTTTACCCCTTTTTCCCCGCATCAGAATTGTCTCTCTCTGTGCCCAAAGAATCATTTCCTTAAGGTACAGCCACCCTTCCTGGGCTCCCATCTCTTTAAAACTCTTACTCTGCAGTGTGTCCTTGACTAAATGCCTGAGTTCATTGAAGTCAGCTTTCCTAAAGTCTAGTACTTTCACCCTACTAGTTACCTTACCCACTCGACATCTTATGGTGAATTCTATTATTAGGTGATCACTGTCCCCCAGGTGACCACAGATCCGTAGGTCTCCTACCATGTAATCCCCCGTTTCCAATACCAGGTCCAGTAAGGCATCCCCCCTAGTGGGACCATGTACCTCCTGCGTCAGATGGAGGTCCTGTACACAGGATAGGAATGTGCGTGAATGGTGGGACTTTGCTGTCTGCATCTCCCAGATGTCTGGGTAGTTTAGGTCCCCCATGACTACCGCCTCCCTAGTTTTTATGGTCTCCGTGAGCTGCCTCAGGAGCCCCAAATCTAGTTCTTCCCCTTGGTGTGGGGGTCTGTAGCAGACCCCTACCACCAAATCCCTTTCTCCTTGACCTCCATGTAACCTAACCTATAATCCTTCTACTTTCTCCTCCTCCGATTCCGTTTTGATAAGGGTCAATGTATATCACTCATTGACATAGAGCGCAACCCCTCCCCCTCTCTTCCCCACTCTAGCCTTTCTGTACAGCTTATAACCCTCAATGTGTACCGCCCAGTCATGGGAAGAATCCCACCAGGTTTTTAGCATTTTTGTTATTAGGCTACTGTGTAGTAACGGCACTTAAAAGACATTCGCCAATGCTACAGCACAGTAACTCCAGTTACTGTGCATTTATTTACTACTTGCTTATACAAGCACTAAGTAAATGTGTAGTAACCACTGAGCAGTAGCGTCTCACGTAGACATACCCACTGATATATATTTTATACATGATATCTTCAAAGAAGTGTGGTTCATGAAAGATATTACAAAATGTATATACATATGCCTTCTCTCCACTGCCCTTCCAAGAGAAAAAAAATCAGGTTGAAACCCGAACAAAATATTTATTGAAAATCATCTTTTCTTTAAAGGTGTGAAACTTAAAGGGCATGCACGTATACCAATAGCTAGTAAAGACTGTAAAATATTTCTACAAATATTTTGGTGACTTCTGTTTTATTGTTGGGTGAGAAGGTACAAGGGTATGCACCTTCCTAGTGTTAAAATGGTTAAGATGAAAAGCCTCATTGAAAATAGATGGGTGTAAATACTGTGCACCTTCATACCTATACAGGTTTCCATTGCTTTATGCTGTACATGTGTTCCTGGAAAATGGCACATAACTCGAATTTGCATAAAGGGAGTCGACTTTACAATGTAACAAAAAGGGATATGTCCCAAGACCTTTACTGTACTGACCCCCAGATCCATTTCTACCACTTTTACAAGACAATTTTGATACTCACTGACAGCAGACAGTACACACAAGCACAGGGCTCTATCATAATGAGGATGGCAACTACAGAAACACATGTTGCAGACAATGAGCGAGAAGCACAGATCCATACAGGAGACTATATTTTGCTGCACGTCACTCCCACGATGCACCGCACAAAGCAGCTGACTGCATGCTTCCACCACATGGATCACATAAAACTGAATTTGCCTGACATATAACACATTTTTAATATAAAAAGGGTCATCACATAAAAATGAATTCATACATACAGACCCCTCATAAAGCAAGGGAAACCTGTATTCATACAGTAGCTCTGTCATATATGTTATTTTATATCTGATTACAAAAATAGGTTGTGTATAATATAGAAAAGTTATTTAATAACTTTTGTATAGTCCCTGATGTTACAGGGTCCTGGTCCATAAGTTGGTTTCTAGGTACTATGGCTCTGGTGCCAATAGTAGCACTAGTAATAAAAGCTGACATTAAAAATGAGGTCTGACAAGGCAGATCCAACCACAGTAGTATCAGGACCATAGATTTTAAATACATCAGGTAATGGTGCTGGTTTAAATTCTACTGCACCTCTAAGAGTGGAAACAGGGGTCACCTGACATCTCATTTTTGCCACCATAAAATTTTTGTGAAAGCAAAAATGCTAAGTAAATAGACATCGATGCACCATGTTGCACCACAGGAAAGGGAAATCAGTGGCACAACAAAAGGTGGTAAAAGGCTTTGCCACTTTATAGTGGTGGATATCTATTACCCCTGTGGCACTTACCCTGTTCAGCCAGACCTAGGGCCCAAGTCTGGTTGAGTTGGGAAAACCACTCTTTCCTCGCTCAGCCAGACTTTAGCTAGACCTTGCAAAGGGCTGCTGCTATGAGGATGGTATGGACCAGTAGTGTCGGCTCTGCACTGCTACTATGAGGTGGGCTGTAGCCATGTTCCATGCCCCAGGTTGCAGGAGGGATGGAGCCTGCCAGCGCAGAGCAAAGGGCAAAGGTAAGGTGGGGAGTTAAGGGTAAGGCAGAGGGGGAGAGACTTTAGGGAGTAGATGGGAGCAAAGGGAGCAGAGACCTGAGGCTGTGGGTGGCAGAAGTGGCATGGAGAAGGGAGGAAGGGGGAACACGGGAAGGTGGAATTGGGACAACCTGAGGCTTCAAGGAGAAGCAGGCACGATGGTGGGTAAGTGGAGGCAGCACGCAGCAGGGAGTAAGCTGCCTGCCTCTCACTGCCTGTTGTGATGGGCAAGTTTGTTATTACCCTGAAATAAAATAGTTTTCTGATAGCATACTGTTAGGTTAGCAATAATTTAGATTATTAAGAAGTATTAGATTTGCAACTGAATACAAGGCATGACCTATGGCTTAGCAATGCTGCTGACCACAAGGCAGAATAATAGCTAAGCCAGCCATTTGCTTATGTTAAGTAATCATTTTAACTGTGTTAACCATTTTCTGAGTAAAATGCAGCAAGTGAATCTGTGTAAGCTACAGCAAGGAACAAGATAAGACAAAGAAGCCATTGTTCTAAGTACAGTGATCGTGTCCTTAAGAAATATCTATTACTGTGCAAGTTTTTGCTAACGTATCATCATGTTACCACTGTTTAACTTTAGCTTTTAGAAAAGTGCTAGCTTAGCAGAAATATGCTGTTATGAAGATTTATGAAGCACCGCCCAAGTATTGCTTTTGTTAGCCCTGTAGTCTTGCCTTATTGTAAAAAGTATAAAAGAACGCCCCACCCTTTAGGGGGGGCCATTTTGCCTCTTTGCTGGCTTATGGTCATTGCTCGAGCAAATAAACTGCAGTAAAGCCTTTACCCGTGTTACCTGGTTCCTATGCAGCTAGACAACGAACTCCAGGGAGTTTTCTCCCACGACACTGTCCCACTGCCTGCTCCTACCACCTGCCCCCACTGCGTGCCCCATTACTGCCCCTTCTGCCTGCCCTACTACATGCCCTCCTACTGCTTCCCCTATTATCTCTCCACCACCACCTGCCACATCTTCTTATGTTATGTGGTATCTCCATTCCAAACTTTCTATATGGTCTGCTCCCATGCAAGTGCTACACATGCAAGTTTTGAAAAGTGCCCAATGCTTGTGCCAAAATGCATGTCAGTGCTGAGAAAATGGGAGTGGTGTCCTTTTGAGATAAAACACATAGAAGGTATTTTAGTTCAAAAGTGCATTGCTGACATTTTCTGTGTACTGACATTTTGCTGTTTAGACAACTGCACATGGTGCAGCGCAGTTCACATCAGCTCCTGTGCGGAACAGACTCAATCGAGTGTTCTGAAGCAGCAGATCTCTGGTGCGTCACAGGACAAAAAGGTATGTATATAAATGCCCCAAGTTGCTCCCATTCTTTTTTGCCAGAGGGTAGTTCTGGCTGATTTCGGTTGTGTGGTCAATGGTAATGGTCTTGTAGTGGACAAAATCCTATTTCTTGAGGAGAGATGATCATGTACTGGTCTGTATAGCAGGTTGTAGAAGAGTAGGGAGAGTGGGAGGAGGAAAATCTATGCTTGCTTCCTTCCCCTTAATGTCTGGAAGTCAGGTGACCCCAACAGAAAAGGGGCAGGCCACAAGAGCAGTTGAAACAGGGCAACTGCAGAGCTGGCTCAGAGGCAGTAAACAGGAGAAGCCCCTAGACAGGTCTGGGAGCATGGAAAAGACGAAACCCTTACCTGCAGAGTGCTCTCAAGTGAAGGGGAGAAGTATCCCAGGAGGGAAAACCTGTGTTGCAGAGAACCCCAGGAGAACACAGAGATGGTCCAGCCTCCTTAAGGTTCCCACTGGGAAACAGAACCCCTGTAATGCCTGTGAGGCTCTGTTACAGGCCATAACTGATTATTTTGGAATATTGGACACAGTCTTGACTGCAGAACTGGTTTTTCCTTCTTGGGGAGAGAATTCTCCAATTATTACCATCAAGTCATGGCAGACAAGTGCTCTGAGAGGGTACCCTTTAGGGATGCATGGTGCTGGGCGAACCATACAGGTGACCTCTGTACAGGTGATGTCTGTGTCTTGTGCTTGCCAGTCAATGTCACCTGATATAAGGGGGTGCTATGCCAGATAGTGCATATACGCAGGGAATAGGGATGGGTTTTAGGTATAATTCTGCATATATCATTTAGGGGAGGTATGATACAGGCCTGCATGTATCATTTTAGGTATCAATATTCTTACTGTGACTTGAGTGTGTCCAGGGGATGCAAGCATATTCAGCTATAGAGAAACAAAGTGCTAAGGCAGTAGTGCATAGAGTGGATGTATGTTTTCACCACTTGGAATTTGTGAGTGTATGTAGAATATTGTTTCATGTGTTGACCTTGACTTTGGTATTTAATATGTGCTTTTTGTAACAAAGTATATGGTCCAGTGTTACCCCTACGTAGACCATGTGTTTCTGATATTTGAGACTCTGATCACCCCAGATGAATTTCAGGTGTTGTTTCACATCCCAGTTTCTCAGATGGAAAGCACAGATTTGGGTTTTGCTAAGATTGGGTTTGAGGTAATTATTTAGGTAATCATCTGACATCTTGTTCTCTGTGCCCTTTCCAGGTTCTTCTTCGTGTCCTCAAAATTCTTCTGCTGTATGGTAATGCAGATGTCATCAGCATAGATGAAGCACTGACATTTGGCAGAACATGGCTGATTGTTAATGTAAATGCTGAATAAAAGTGGGGTAGGCACACTACCTTGTGGTAAACTTCTTTTGAGAGCACCATCTTGTTTTGAGAGCACCAGCTTCTTTTGAGAGCACCATCAGCAGGGAGGGAGAGACTGCAGAAAGACCTGGATAGGTTGCAGGGGTGGGTTAACAAAAACAGGATGCGTTTCAATACTGACAAGTGCAGGGTGCTGCACTTGGGCAGTAGTAACCAGCAGCACACTTATGAGAAACTCCCTTCTTGAGAGCACGGAGGCAGAAAGGGATCTTGGAGTCATCATTGACTCCAAGATGAACATGGGCTGACAATGCGAGGTCAAGGTCGGCAGGACTAACTAGACCTTATTGTGCATCCACAGGTGCATCTCAAGTAGGTCCAAGGAGGTAATCCTCCCCCTCTATGCGACACTGGTTAGGCCACAGCTGGAGTACTGTGTCCAGTTCTGGGCACCCCACTTCAAGAGGGATGTGGACAACATCGAGAGGGTCCAGAGGAAGGCCACCCGCATGATCCGGGGACAGCAGGGCAGACCCTACAAT
>NW_005842771.1:608378-609465 GCF_000455745.1 Alligator sinensis
CCAAGGGAAGTGGTGCTGGCTCCTACCCTGGGGGTCTTTAAGAAGTGGCTTGATGCCTACCTGGCTGGGGTCATTTGAGCCCAGTTTTCTTCCTGCCCAGGCAGGGGGTCGGACCTGAAGATCTGCAAGGTCCCTTCCGACCCTACTTCTATGATTCTATGATTCTATGATCTACTTTTCTAGCCATTTAGTTCCATGTAGAAGCACCTGTTCTCCAAGAGGCTATGGATGGTCTGGCTTAGAGCTAAGTCAGCAGCCATACAGGGATCCTAGATTTCTCTATTTATAAACAACATAGCTCTGATAAACAGCCTCAAATTCTCTTATTAAAAAAATCCCAAATGGGTGTTTTTCTGTGATTAAAATGAAACAACACTCTCTCTCTCTCTATATATATATATATATGTATAGATGAACACAATGTTTTATTGATATATTTACAATTTTAAAGCAATTTGGAAGCCTATGAGTACCTCAATCACTATAATAAAATAAATTTGAAATACCTATACATTTTAGTGTTTGATTTTGGGTTTTTTATCATGGAAAATCAGAGCTCCCCCTGCTCCCTTCACTCACCAGGACATGGGTCCAGCTCCAACTGTCCCTGCCCACTGCTTTGTAGCACTGAGCAGCCCTGATATGCCAGTCCCCTGCCTGTGCCATTTCCCCTCCCTACCAGCCCACAGCCCCCTGGCTATGCTGATGCCCCTCACTCCTTACCCATGAATGCTAATGAAGGTGCTTTCCTGTCCCATCTCCCATGTAAATGAGTGCCATCCGGTTCCATCTGCAATGTAAAGGAGACCAGGGGAGTTGCTTCACTCCTATCACCCTTGTCTGGAGGGGTTTAGGTGTGTCTCCCACTGCATCTTCTTTGTCTTTTGTAAGTCCTTTCAGGCAGACGTGGGTGGGGGGTGTGAGTCCTTTGTGAGTCAGACAGGCTGTGCACTGTGCCAGGTGTCTCGGACAGCTGGAGCCGACTCGAGGTGATATACAAATTGCTCGGTCGTTTGGGCGGGCTGGTGAATGGAGAGGCAGACAAAGCGTATTGGTTGCAAAAACTTTACTTACGCCGCTAGAAGCC
>NW_005842771.1:609701-626665 GCF_000455745.1 Alligator sinensis
GTTGCAGCAGAAAACTTTTGCTGTGCAAGAGACTCTCATTTGGCGGGAAAATTCCATCGTGCCAAGGCACTAAAATCATTGGGTTGTGACACCAGGGTTCCCCAAGAACACAGAGCTGACAGGTAACAAGTCCCTTCATTGATGGGGTGCTTGCGCTGATCGAGTATCCCTATCACATCCTTACTCCGTGGTACAGGGTCTGATCTTCAATCCATTGCAGCCGCCGCACCAGCCGCTTAATCCAGCAAACTGCAGAACCAGACTGATTGCTAGTATAATGTGGAACCTGATGGTCACCACAATGGGGTGAAGCATGATATTCAAAAGACGTCCCTTCATTGATGGGGTGCTTGCGCTGATCGAGTATCCCTATCACATCCTTACTCCGTGGTACAGGGTCTGATCTTCAATCCATTGCAGCCGCCGCACCAGCCGCTTAATCCAGCAAACTGCAGAACCAGACTGATTGCTAGTATAATGTGGAACCTGATGGTCACCACAATGGGGTGAAGCATGATATTCAAAAGACCTGTTGCACTGGGGCTCCACCCAAGCAATGCCTCCCACCAGGAGTGATGGCCTGTGTTTTTAACTGTAGCTGCAAGCTTAGAGATCTCCTGTTTGTTGTGTTGAATCTCGAGTTTGCCATTCTCTCCCGAAGTTCTGAGCCTTTGCAGTTCAGCTTGTAAAGCAGGATGAGTAAGTAGTCTCTTAATGGCAGTGAGACCCATTCCTAGTGAAATGGGGGAAACTTCTTTGTAGAGCTCAGGGTAGGTATTCAAATGTTGTATGGTCCATACAGGCACGATAAACTTAAGATCACAACTAACAATGGTGTTTACATTACAGAAAAAGTGATTAATGTAAGGCACCATGGGTTGAATCCAATGTCCATTAATTAATACAATATCACATCTTGTTCTCACGAACACACATGCTTTACCAACATAGACAAAACAGGTTCTCTTTCCTGGATAACATCAAAGGAACGGTGAGACTGATTCCCAGATTGTGGGAAGCATTCATCATGTTCCTCCAATGCTTCGTCTTCACGTATGTAACCCAAACCTTCTTTTCTCCTGCACCCTCTTACATTCACTGTGTTCCACACATTATCTTTCTGCCTTGCCCAAGTGTTATGATCTCTGGAGTACAATACTGAGTCATCATCACTCTCTAATCCCACTGGGACTACAGGGTGAATTATTTTAATTTCCTTGCCTGCCACAGTTACCACGAATAACTGCAAGCCCTGCTGGTGGTAATTGTATGAAGCATTAAATAATCTCCACCAGGGCTAGAGGGCGAATTGTTCCTCCATTACATGGGGCTAAATCAGGTTGATTGCTTCCATAGGAATTTGTCCTGCTATGGCTTGCTGAATCATTCCCATGATTATGTTTTGGGTGAGAGCCTGAGCTTGCTCACATGCTGAAGCCAATGAGACATTATTTGGAGGGATTGTACACTAAACATCATTAACCCTTCATCTATTTCTATGAGTCCTTCCACCCAGGAAATACCTTACTTATTAACTCCTGTTCCTCACTTAACTGTTTCAGAGATACTGTTAATGGGGTTCCCATTTTCCCTATATTTTCGGTGGCATGTGACAGTTTAAGGCTGTCCTCGTGCCACACATCAATATTTATAGTTCCAGAATCTGCTAGGACATTGAGCTGACATTTCATACTTATTTTATATCCATGTTGTATATAAACCAATGGATTACCTTTCTCTGTCAGACTGGCCCCTTGTGAATTCACTAAAGACCATGGATATAAACTCCAGCTGGTATATGCCGTTGTGTCAGGTTGCGGTGGATCAGACTATTGATTAACTGTCAGGATAGTCATTGCCATTATTACCTTGATGTCCAGTGTCTTCTCTTTAGTCTTTAAAGTAGATAACCATCTTCCTCCACCTCCTCTTTGATGTAAAGTTGGAGTTGGTATGTATACGATCAGTACCGTTATGACCAAAATCAACACCATCTGCAATAATAAATATGATTAAATACAGCAGCCATAATTTAGTTCAGTTAATCAGGATTAGACCTTTTCACCTCTCCACTCTTTAAGTTGTAATGAATGGAACCACTTCTTCACCTTCTATTATTTCTCTGAATTTCCAAACAGTAAATGATAGGGTTCACCTTAATCACTATATACACAGGCCTTAACCATATTTAGGTATCATAAGCAAACTGGCAAAGTTTGCTGACAACACAAACTATGTGGGAGCTGGCAATACAGGCTGACCTGGACAGGCCTGTGAGGTGGGCGTGTTAGGGTAGCTTGTCGTATTTTATGCTTTAAAGTTGATCGATTCATAGATTGTAAGGCTGGAAGGGACCTTGGAAGATCATCGGGTCCAGCCCCCTGCACAAGCAGGAAAGACAACTGGGGTCAGGTGACCACAGCAAGGTGACCGTCCAGCTTCCTCTTGAAGATTTCCAGGGTAGGCAATTGCACCACCTCTGGCAGGAGCTTATTCTACATTCTGGACATCCTAGTTGTGAAGTAGTTTTTCCTAATGTTGAGCCTGAAATGGTCTTCCGGGAGTTTGTGATCATTATTCCTTGTTTTCCCCAAATGTGCCCTGGTGAACAGTTGTTCACTGAGCCCTTGATGTATGCCTCTGATGTAGTGGTAAGCTGCTACCAAGTCCCCTCTCAGTCTTCTTATTTTCAGGCTGAAGAGTCCCAGATTTTTCAGCCTTTCCTCATATGGCTTGCCGCGCAAGTTTCTGATCATATGGGTGGCCCTTCTCTGGACTCTCTCAAGCTTTACCACGTCCTTGTTAAAGTGCAGCACCCAGAACTGGATGCAGTACTCCAGCTGCAGTCTCACCAATGCCGAGTAGAGTGGGAGAATCACTTCTTTGGTTTTGCTGGAGATGCATTGATTGATGCATGCCAGGGTATTGTTAGGCCTACTGGCTACAGCATCGCACTGCCAGCTCATGTTCATACTGTGGTCTATTATTATCCCCAGGTCCCTTTCATTCATAGTGCTGGTCAGGTTGGCATTGCCAAGCCTGTAGGTGTGCAAGGGATTGTTCGTCCCCAGGTGGAGCACTTTACATTTCTCAACATTGAACTTCATCTGGTTCCGGTCTGCCCAACTTGCAAGCCTGTCTAGGTCTGCCTGTATGTGCAGCTTAACTTCAAGTGTGACCACGCTTCCCCATAACTTGGTGTCTTCCACAAACTTGGCCAGTGAGCTCTTCATCCCTACATCCAAATCTTTGATGAAGATGTTGAATAGCACTGGACCAAGCACCGACCTCTGCGGGACACTACTGGCCATTTCCTGCCAAGATGACCCTGATCCGTTCATTAGAACTCTCTGGGTCCTACCCCACAGCCAGCTTCCTTCCCACCTGACTGTCTTGCAGTTAAGCCCACAGTCTCCCAAATTTTCTCGTGAGAACATTGTGGGATACCGGATTGAAAGCTTTTTGGAAGTCAAGGTATATAATGTCAACCTCCTCTCTCTTATCCTGGTGGTGAGTCACCTGATCATAAAAAGAGATGAGGTTGCTGAGACAAGACGTGCCTGCAACAAACCCATGCTGGCTGTTGTTCAGAATCCTACCTTCTGCAAGCTTATCACACATAGAATCTTTAATGAATTTTCCCCTGATTTTCCTTGGGATAGAAGTTAGGCTAATTGGCCTATAGTTACCCGGGTTCTCCCTCCTCCCCTTCTTGAAGATGGGCACAACATTGGCCCTCTTCCTCGGGGACCTCCCCAGAGTGCCACGAGTTTTGGAAGAGATTTGCCAGGAGTTCCATGATTACTTCAGCCAGCTTCTTCAGCACTCTTGGAAGAAGTTCATCTGGTCCTGCTGACTTATATACATCAATTTTTGTAATTGATCACACAGCAGTTCTACAGCAGTAGTAGGAAGGCGTTCATTTGAACCCTGCTCATTCTGTACCCTAGCTGATGTGATTTTCCTCTTGGCCCAGTGAAAGACCGAAGCAAAATAGTCATTCAGGAGTTCAGTTTTCTCCTGAGTGCCAGTGACTAGCTGTCCAGAGTTGTTCAGCAATGACCCCACACTCCCATTCATTTTCCTCCCATTCCCTACATACCTAAAGAAGGACTTCTTGTTGTCCTTGATTCCCATTGCTAATTTTAGTTCAGTCGCCACCTTAGCTTTTCTAATCTGATCCCTACAAATGCGGGCCATTGCTATATAGTCCTCCACTGACTGTACGCCTTTTTCATCTTTAAGAAGACCATGATTTCCTTGTTTAGCCAAGAGGACTTTCCAGCCTTTTTGCTACATTTCCTCTGCATGGGAATGGACTTCCTTTGTGCTTCAAGGATCATGTCCTTTAGGAATGACCACTCTTCATGCACTCCTTTTGCCTTTGGTCCCTGGACCCTCGGCACATTCCCTACTAGTGACCTGAGCTTACTGAAGTTTGCATTTTTGAAGTCCAAACCTATTGCATCTGTTTATAAGTGCTGAATTACAGTATTGTTTAAAGTTTTCTTTTATATTCAGCCTAAAGTTCTGGATAGCCTCATTGTTATCTGAACTTTTCATTTTGCTGTTGTTTGCAATATCTGCTGGCTTTGCCTTTTTCAAACAGCTTATGACCTTCAGTTTGCTTGCATGATGTTTCTTTCTTTTTCTGTCACTGTGAGAAGTTTTGTTTTTTTTTTAACACAACATAGTAATAGTTTTGTTACTAGCTCAGATTAACTGAACTTGGTACTAACCAGCTGAATCAGAGGGATAAAATGTTTGGATATGTTAATGAAAGGTGATAAAAAAGACCAATGGACAATGCACAAAGTAAGACACCAGAAAAAGGCCAAATTAAGAGGTGTGTTCATGATGGGTCTGTTGAACAAAGGAATATCCTGACAGGATAAAATATTGACAATATGCTGGCTGCAGAGAAATCAATTGGAAGCAAGGAGTTATCAAAGGAGTCAAGATAAATAAAAGCATAAAAGGGGGAGCACGAAAGTTAAGTGTGTGTTGTCATCATCATCACTGTCATCATGAATCCAGCTTTCAACACCTGCCTGGACTGTCCCAGCCAGCGACACAACCTTTGCTTCAGGAACTGAACGGCCGTCTTTTCTGTTGAGCAAAGTAACATCTGGGATTGGGTGAGATCTGTGTACTAAGTGTTTTTCTCTCTCTGAATATAGAAACTGCTAAAATAATACTTGTACTAATAAAGTTAGACTTTGATTTTAGGACACTGAGTTGTCTGTGTTTGTATTTCACATTCCATTTAAGGGTTAATTGTGCTTTAACAATCCCTAAGCACTATCTGGTGGACAGTGGGGCTAACAGGCAGACCTCAACTGAATGTTATTTAACACAGAGAAATATAAAGTGCTCCACTTGGGGAGAAATAATCCACAGCACGCTTACAGGCAGTAGTGCTATGCTTGCCAGCATGACAACTGAATGAGACCTGGGTGTCATGATTGACAACAAAATGAATGTGAGCCACCAATGCGATACTGTAGCTGGCAGAGCTAATCAAACAGTGGCATGCATCCACCAAAGCATCTTGAGTAGGGCAAAGGATGTTATCCTCCCACTCTACTCGGCCTTGGTCAGACTGCAGCTGGAATACTTTCTCCAGTTCAGGGTGCTGCACTTCAAGAAGGATGTGGAGAAGCTTGAGAGAGTCCAAAGGAGGGCCACATGCATGATTAGAGGCCTAGAGACTAGGTCATATGAGGAGAGGCTGAAAGACTTGGGACTGTTCAGCCTGGAGAAGAGAAGACTCAGAGGGGACTTGGTGGCAGCCTACAAGTATATCAGAGGTGTACATCAGGGCTTGGGGGAGCATCTATTCACCAAGGCCTCCTGTGGGAGGACAAGAAATAATGGGCACAAACTGATTGAAGATAGCTTCAGGCTCAACATAAGGCAATACTTACTTAAAAGTCGAGTGCCAAGGGTTTGGAACAGGCTCCCCACAGAGGTGGTACACTCATCCACCCTGATGATTTTGAAGAGGTGTCTTGATGCCCATCTTGCTGAGGTCATCTGATCCCAGTGGTCTTTCCTGATGATCTGTAAGGTCCCTTCCAGCTCCTAACTACTATGACACTATGAAATATTGGAGAGAACATGTTGCTTTTCTGAAAAAAAAATCGATATAGGACCCTGTCTCCAATTTGCCATTCAATTATGGCTTTTTGCCGTACAAAATAGTTATTCATCTTAATGGTGTTCACCCAAAGGGCACTGCCCATTTAACGCTGAATTTTCTTCACTGATTCCATCAAGTTCTTTAACCACCTTTTGGTTAATATCTTCAGCTACCAATCACATGGCACATTCTTATCTATCCAGCAGTGCTCAGGCAGTCTTATAGTTCTATCTGTCATAGCCAAATGAGGTATTATACCACAGCTCACTCTAGTGCCTTATAGTGCCATAAGTATGAGCGGCAATGTCTCAGCCCAATTATTTCCATAAATATTCCCACCTTTTTCAAGGCTGTCTTGATGGTCCCATTGCTTTGCTTCACCAGGCTGGAACTCTGGGGATGTCCAGGAATATGTAGTTGTTGCTTAATGTTGAAAATTTTACAAATTCCTTGTGCTATCTTACCAGTGAAGTGTGGACCTTGATCAGTGTCCAAATATCTTGGAGTTCCCCATCTGGAGAATACTTGATCGATGAGTCCTCTGGCTTTTGTTCTTTGTGGGGCGGAGGGGGGGGTGGGTCCTCGACCCACTTTGTAAAACTGTCAGTGATAACTAAACAGTAATGATTACCTCTCTTGGTTGTAGGAAACAGTCCTATAAAATCAACCTGCAATCTGGATCAAGGACTATCAATCCTTTGGTGGTCCAATGGACCTTTGTTGGACAATTTTATCAGGATTATTATACGTGCAGGGCAAGCAATTCTGCACAAAATGAGTGACGTCATTTTTCAGTGATGGCCATGATCTGAAGGGTTCAGTTGTATCAGCTGTCTTATCAATACCTTGATGCACTTGTTCATGTACTTAAGCAATGAAGTCTGTATATATTTGCTTTGGCACCACCTACACTGGAGACTCTTCACCCCTTCTGGTGAAGATGAGGCCTGATGGCTCTTACCGTATGCACCATTCCCAAAACTTTTTATTTTGGACCAATTTCTTTAACTCTAAGTCCTGATCCTCTAGCCCAACAAAATCAACATCATCAGGCATGGGTAGTGTAACATGGGACACAGGGCCAAGCTCAACTGTGTCCGGCAATACCCACATAGGTCCTACCCTGGCCCCTTCTTTGGCTACTAAGTCAGCCACATTGTTTAAGGTGCTTTCCAGTGTTAATTTCTTTTGGTGGTCCTTTACCTTTTCAATGATCACAGGCTTTCTTCTGTTCTTACTAGGATTACACACACAAGTCACTAACTTCAGATATTTTACCAGTTTTCCATTGGATGTCTTGAAATTCTGGGCCTTCCATACTGAGAGCCAGCCTGCAAGGGCTTTGACAACCCAATTCAAGTTGCTAAAACCTGCATATGTCTGCTCAACAGGTGTTTTCTCAAGTGCTGCTGCTATTGCAATTACTTCCACCGTGTGCGCCAAGTGGGGGAGACACTGTCCCTTGACCATCTGTACGATCTCTTCAGCAGTTCCAACTTGGATGGCAGTGAAGCCCATTTGTTGTCTACCTTCAGAATAAGAACTACTTCTGTCAACAAACCATGTTACGTCACAGTCAGTCAATACTTGAATATTAAATATAATTCCTCCTTTAAATATATTCTATTATCTCCTGATTTTGGACTGGGACCAGACATTCATGACCAGTGCATAAGGTGCAATAGGAACGTTAGGGTTAGACTCTGTGATGATCTCTCTAAAAGTGCAATAGTCCATCTGGCAAGTCGAAGCTATAAAATGCCACAATGCTTGATTTTTGTTGAAACTATATATTTAGTTGGAGTATGCACTGTCTTTAATACTACTGGAGACATACCTATCAGATAGCTTTAATGCTTGAGTGTCCAGACGAGTGCTAAAATCTCATGTTCACATATACTGAGCTACTGTTCCACAGCTGATAAAACTTGGCTACCATAAGCAACTGGTCTTTTCCCATTTCTGTGGTCCTATAAAAGAATAGCTCTAACATGTTTAGCGGTGGTTGCTAATTCCAAAACAAACAGTTTTCCCACTTCCAGATATGCAACAGCTGGCATTTGGATCACTGCCTTTTTTAAAGTGCAGCATGCATTTGAGTGCTCAGTTCCCCAGTGCCATTCCACTCTTTTTTTCAGTAAGGCATATAAAGGAGCAGTAACATGTGCAAAATTGTCCATGAACTCTCTAAGAAATCCTATTAAGCCCAGAAATGACCGTAAAGTGCTAACATCTGTTGGTGCCAGGAGCTTGCTGATTAGTTCAACTCTTTGTATATCAGGACTGCGACCTTCTAGTCCCAAGTCCAAACCAAGGCATTTAACATGTTGACTCACCATCTGTTCTTTTGACGGATTCATTTTGAAGCCAGTTCTGTTTAAAAGCTTGAGTACTGTTTTCATTCGCTCTATACACACTTTTCGTGAATTAGCTGTAACTAAAATGTCATCCACATATGAAAGCACATTATGCATGTCTTGTACAGGTAGCTGTTCCCATATTTGAGTGACAAACTTACGGCGGTAAAACAGACTGTTATGGAAACCTTGACGTAGTCTAGTACAAGTAAATTGTTTGACTCTAAATGTAAATGCAAATTTGTGCCAATGTGTGTTGTGTACTGGAATTGCAAAAAACACATTCAAAAGATCCAAAATGGAGAACCAACTGGCTCCATGAGCAATGCTCACCAAAACCTCTGGATATTTTGCAACTGCTGGAGCTAAAGCTGGCATCATTTTGTTTAAGTGTCAGTAATAGATTGTTAAATGCCAAGTTTTTCCATCAGACTTTCACATGGGCCAAACTGGACTGTTTGCCACGTTGTCTGTGCTAATTAACACTCCCTATTGTACTAGTGATGTAATTGTCTCCTCAATACTCTCCTCAGCTTCTCTTGAGAATCTACAGTGCCTTTGGGGTTTTGGATCAGCTCCTTCTATTTTTGCAGCAGTATCAGTTCATCCATATTGGAGTTTGTTGGTGGCCCCAACTCCTTTCACACTTTAGGCGAGATCCCTAATGTCTCCCTCCCAGCGGCTCTAATGTATCTGCTGCCTTTAACGCAGCACAACAGTGCCTTGCAGGGATTACACATGCCCTCACAGGCTTTCCTATGATTCTCAGGACATGTGGCAGGGCACTGTTTGTGCCTGCCACTTTAAGGGCCCAGCCAAGAAGCCAGCAGGTGCTTGATTGCGGCAGTCATTTTAGATCCCTGGCTGCCTATAGAAACAGAGCAGTTCACTGCTGGCAGGCAGTGACATTGCCTGGATGCAAGTCTGCTTGAAACATCCTGGAGGTAAGGGAGGAGCTGTAGGGGATGGCTTGGAGGCTCCTGGTACTGGGAATGACCTAAAACTGCACCTTGCCAGGAGTGGGTGGCCTGGTGGGGCTCTCAGTGGCACGGGAACCTCCAGGAAATGCCAGGCCAGTTACCACCCCAGTGAAAGGCGGGTTGGGGTGCCTTAATAACCCCAGCTCCCACAACTGGGTGGGTTACCCGCTAGTAGGGTCCAGGAGGCGGACCCAGGAGTGAGAGTGGGACATTAGACTCGGAAGCTAGACTTGAAATCCCTTGACTGGTCAATGCCGGGGCCAGGACCAGAAGGCTCAAAGGGCCAGGGGCCCACCATGAGGGATGCCCAGAGCTGAGGGCCTGGGGTTCTGACTGACCTGGAGGTGAGGCCATGGCCTGTGTACCCAAAGGTCTGGGGGGACCACACCGGTAAGGGGGAACAGCTCAGGGAGCTAGGTATCCCAGAATGAAAGTGGAGTAGGCCACCTGAGTGGAGGGATCCAGTTGGGGTCTAGAGTGGACGATTCTGGGGCCTAATGTGAGGCCAGTGAGGTTAAAATCCATGGATGTCATCTGTAAGGCTTGGGTTATGTTGTAGGGGAGGAACAGAGCCACATAGCACTCCCTAGCATCAGGATAAGAAATGGGCAGCCTCCCACCTAATTAACATCCTAATTAGATAACAACAAGGTGTGGTAGGTGAGAAGGTGGGTGGGTGGCCCAGAACAGGTGGGCGGGGTGTTGGTAGATCGGCCCCAAGAAGGCCCCCATTACAACATGGTTTGGTAAATCTACAGTGACTCCCAAATTTCCCATAAGATCACAGCCGATGAAACCCACCCCCTGCAATTTACATAGGCCAAAATGAGACATCTCAATTTGCAATCCAATTTTGTATGGTCTCGGGTTCACAAAACCTATTTCGCTCCCTGAGCTGTCAAATCCTTCTAAGCTTTTTATCTCTATGGATGTCCAATTAAAAACAGCCTCTTTTCACAACTTACTAAACTAAATGTGGCACTGGTATCTACCAACATTGCTTGCTTGTGTCACACCACTCTCTCAAATTCATCACCAAAACTTAATGTAACTATGGGACAACCCTAACAATCATAACTAATAGGTGCCATACTGGAGGTTTCATGTTCATGGGGTGCGAGGACTGACTGAAATAGGTGGTGGAGGCAAACTCTCCCCCTTGCCGTCACTGTTTCTTGCCTTCTCTGTTTTGTACTTAAGCAAAAGCTCCAGCAGCCTAGCTGTCCACAGCCCATCAATTACACCTTTCTGTGTGTACCCGAACAACTCCTTCCATAAGAAATGCCTAAACTCATTCCTATGAGATTGAAACTCATTAACTCTCTGTGTTCCTGTTGGTTCCCCTCCTGGAAACCCTTACAATTCCACTCTCTTTTCTGGTACTGCCCCAAGGGATGAGCTTGGGGCCTGGCTTGGTATTGGGGAATATTTGTTTATGAATCAGTGAAATTAAGGACAAAAAAGGGGTACTGTCCCTTATCCAAGTGTAAGGCCTGATTCTGCCTTTTACTAGAATTTCCCTTATGATCAGCATGTTGTCTGTTTACACTCACTCAGGGCTTTTTCCTATGCTGCCACTGGTTCTCATCTGCCCATTTCCTGAGCCTGTCAAGGTCAGCCTGCGGACACTTTACCCTAGAGTTTGGTGTCATCAGCAAACTTGGCCAGTCCGCTTCAGATACCAATGTCCACATCACTAATGAAGTTGTTAAATAGTATAGATCCAAGGACAAAGCTCTGGGGGGCACCACGGCGATTGACTTCCATCAACCACCACTCTCTGGGTCCTACCACAGAGCTTATTCCCCATCCAGCGGATCATGGTGCAGCCAAGGCCACAGTTAGCCAGTTTTACTAAGGGGTTGTGGAATCAGAAAAAATATCTGCCTTAAACTTTGATTATTTTAGTTATAAGATGACATAACCGCTTTGTGGAGAATTGCTGGCTCTGTATAGTAGAACAGATAAGAGAAAGTGTTTGTAACTCCTCTGCAACTGCTTCGCTCACCGCGGCCTTGAAGATAGCAAAAAAGTATGTACAAATCTGATTTCCAGGTGCAAGAAGGAGGTTTGTGAACTAACCTCGCCTCCCCCATTAGTTCCCATCCTGATTACAGCAAAGAAATAATGAAGTAATATTATAGCCGCTTTTCATGCTAATTTCACTATATGATCACGTGAGTTGTAAACAACTGTTAAAAAGTATATAAGCCTCCTGATTTTGCTCTTGGGGGGGACCCCTTCCAAGTGCTTGGGAAATCCATGTCACTTTGGAGTCCCCCCTACAGCTGTAGTTTCTTTTAAATAAAAGCTTCTGCTGACCTGACCCAAAAGTATGCTGCGTGTGTTTCCACAACAGGGTGATCATGGGATACCAGATCAAAGGCTTTTTTAAAGTCAAGATATATGACATCAATGTTTTCTCCTTTGTCCAGTTGATAGGTCACCTTGTCATAGAAGGAAATGAGATTGGACAGGCAAGACCTACCCGCAACAAACCCGTGCTGGCTATCCCTCAGGATGTTGCCATTGGCCAGTCTGTTAAGAATGGCCTCTTGGATAACCTTTTCTAAGACCTTCCCCGGGATAGAGGTCAGGCTGATAGGCCTATAGTTTGCCAGATCCACTTTCCTCCCTTTCTTGAAGATAGGCACCACATTGGTGCGCCAGGAGTTCTCGAAGATCCGTGCCAGGGGCTGAGCTATGATGCTTGCCAGCTCCTTGAGTACCGTGGGGTGTAAACTGTCAGGGCTGGCTGACTTGAAGGTATCCAGCCTCTCAAGTTGTTCCTTCACGAGGTCAGCATAGACAGGGTTAGAAGTTAGCTCAAGATGACCAGTAGTGCTCAATAGTACTACTGGCTTGGGGCCTGGCTTGGGGTTGGGGAATAGTGGTTTATGAATCAATGAAATTAAGGACAAAAGAATTGGGGAATATTTGTTTATGAATCAATGAAATTAAGGACAAAAGAAATGTAACATTTATTAATAACAACAACAATATTAATAGTAATTCACAATTATTAGCATATATATATCTATTTCACAAGTGACACCACAGCTTGTGCAAAATAATTCAATAAGCTCACACTTAAACATATGCTTACTAATACTATATAGTGTCCCCTGCAGGTTTAGCAACTCCACAGGCAGTACAAAAGGCTGAAGAAGCTCTTTTTCTTGCTTACCACTGAGGTACTCTGTTAGGCTCCTCAGGCCTCTTTTTCCTTACCAAGGATAGGTACACAAAGTAAGGCTTCTCAGGCTTCTTCTGTAAGGCTTTTTAGGCTTCTTTCTCCTCACCACTGAGAGATACACAAATTAAGGCTGAGACAAATGCTTAGTTAAGAGCCCTGCACTTCTTACAACAAAGAGATTCTTCCGAGGGACTCTGGAGCCCTTCTCTTCTCCTTACTATAATTCTAGAGTAGTCAAACTATGCTCACAGGATTAACCAACAGGCTTTTACCCTTACAAGGTGATCCCCCAGATCTCCAGGGGCAGATGAGGACAACAGAAGGTAGCACTGATGGAGATCACCACTTTTTCAAAATACCAAGTACCTTCTCCTGCTTCCAAACCACTTGGCACCAATCATTCTCTTTTATACCTTTTTCTCTCTTACATTGCATCATTTTTTTTCAATCATCTCCACTTGCTATCTCTCTCTCTCTATCCAATCATCACCATATGTACCTTGATACATTCTTTACCACTCATCTATCCATCAAAAGTGGTTGTCCACATTTACCTCAGACTCCTGCATGACTTTTCCCAACAAGCATCCTGACTCCTCTGCACGTGCCTGTGCTAAGTAGGGCAGCAGGTCTAAAGTTCCCATTCTTCTGGAGGCTTCTATTAAATGTTACTGTTGCGCATGCTCAATTTCAACTATGATATCAACTTTAACAAGCTGCCTCAAAAACACCTACCACCACAGATATTTACCATCTAATTTTTTTCATACTTTGGAGAAATCAGAAGGAATATCCCCCTCTTCCTGCTCCACAGTACATGTTGCTTATTCTCAATTCATCAGCAATAATATGCAATCATTTGCATGTAAATGACACTTGCCTTCTCATCAGTCGCCTCAGGGCATCCTTCACCTCCTTGTTCCTCAGGCTGTAGATCACAGGATTCAAGAGGGGGATCACTACTGTGTAGAACACTGATGCCACTTTATCTAGGTCCTGTGAATGCCTGGAACTAGGCTGTAGATACATGAATGCAATAGACCCATAGAAGAGGGTGACAGCCATTAAATGTGAAGTGCATGTGGAGAAGGCTTTGTACCTGCCCTCAGCTGAGTGGATCCTCAGGATGGTGGCCAAGATGTAGGTATAAGAGGTAACAATGGTAGAGACAGTGACTACTATAACAAAGCTAACAAAAGCAAATATCACAGTCTCATTGATGGTCGTGTCAGTGCAGGAGATTGTGTACAGAGGGGGGCCTTCACAATAGAAATGCTTGATGACATTGGAGGCACAGAAGGAGAGGCGAAGCATAGTGCCTGTGTGCACAGTTGTGTTGATGATCCCAGCCAGGTAGCAGCCAACCACAAGCTGGAGACAGACTCTGCTGTTCATGGAGGCCATGTAGAGCAGTGGGTTACAGATGGCCATGTAGCGGTCATAAGCCATGGCAGCAAGGAGAAAACCTTCTGTAGTGCCAAACAACACAAAAAAATAAAACTGTGCAAGGCACCCACCATAAGAAATGACTTTCTTCTCTGCTAAGAGATCTGACAGCAATCTGGGAGTGATGGCAGATGAGTAGCATACATCTACAAAGGACAAGTGGCTTAGAAAAAAGTACATGGGGGTGTGAAGTCGGAAATCCACCCTAATTAGAAGGTACATCCCGAGATTCCACACCACAGTGATACTATAGACCCCTAGGAACAGCATGAATAGGGGTACCTGCAATGCTGGAAGGTCTGTGAACCCTGAAAGAATGAACTCTGTTGCTATGGAGTGATTTCTCTCAGCCATTGTCTTGGTGTCTGTGGGAAGGAGACAAAGAACAACATATAAGAAATATTGGAAAACATGTGACAGTCGCACAGGAACATCAGGAAAAGGAAAATGGGTTGTTCATGCTCTTAGGGAGAAGTTTTAAATTACTTGAGGAGGGCGAAAGATTTCTGGAGGGCATTTTAGCTTAGAATCATATGCTAGAAAAACTTTGTTTATAGGAAACACAAGACATAATTTGAAGACTGATGATGGACGAGTGTTTTAAAAAATAAGAAGTGAATATTTGTTCAAGGCTTCTTGAACAAAAAAGGTTTAGAACTAATATATTAAAACATTCTTAAAAAAGGAAGATGTGGGCTTCTAGGGACACTTGAATTTACTGGTCAGTTTCCATCTGCCTGTGTGCCCATTCTTACAGAGGTAGCCTTCTTGGGGGGCAACCAGCTTCATTCCTTTGTTTCATAGATTCATAGACATCAGGGCTGAAAGGGACCTCGGGAGACCATCAAGTCCAGCCCCTGCCCCAGGGGCACGAAGTCAGCTAGGGTCAAAGGATCCCAGCAAGATAAGCATCCAAACGTTTCTTAAAAGAGTCCAGAGTAGGTGCTTGCGCCACCTCTGGAGGCAGTTTGTTCTAGGCCTTGGGGGCTTGGAAAGTAAAGTGTTTCCTTATGTCCAGCCTAAAACAGTCTTGCAGGAGTTTGTGACCATTGGACCTCGTCATCCCTTGGGGCGGTGTGGTGAGCAGGTGTCCCCCAGATCCTGATGCACACCCCTGATGTACTTATAGGTGGCCACCAGGTCCTCCCTGAGCCTGCGCTTCTCCAGGCTAAAGAGTCCCATGGCTCTCAGCCTCTCCTCATAAGGGCCGTTCTCTTGCCCTCTGATCTCCTCTGGACTGGCTCAAGCTTCTCCACATGTTAAGTAAGGAACTGCAGAACCACAGTTGGTATCAAGGAGGGGTATGAAATTACCTGATCTTTGTGTGCCCCCAAGGCCTGCACTGGGGATGGAAAAGTACCAGGACTGGTCCTCTGCAAGGAAACGTCGCCGTAGGTAGTGTGCTGTGTGGCAAAACAGAGTGCCATGTGCAGAAGTAACTGCTAGAATGTGTGGTGCCACGTGAAGTAGTAATATAAAACAAATTTTACCTCAGGATCTGGGGTCTGTGCTTGTTATTGCCCGTGAGGAAGAGTTCCCGAGCGTCCTGCGAGGGTGGGAGAAAGTGAGAGCTTGGGAAAGCTGGGTCAGCCAATTTTCTCTGAAGTATTGTGGTGTCGCTGTAGGGTTGTAGCTGGCTGCCCCAGCTGGGTAGCATACGTGTAACATTGTTGTGCTTGGGTGAGAAGCCAGCTGTTGATCTCTACTTTTATCTGTGATTCAACCTGGCACACATAATTCGACTGCTCTTTATTTGTAGTTGCGCTAGCGTTTCTTCTACGTACCTGTTTGCCGTTGTTGTTAATGTCGTTTTGTGTTTCACAGATGCATGCTGAGTCTGCGGTTCCTGAGCGCTAATTAAATATTTGGTCGGTTAGAGTCGGGCAGTAGATTTACGAGTCGGCCCCCCCACTGGGTCTGGCGGTGTACCTGTAGGTGTGATTAGAGTTTGTTTGGGATAATTAGTTCTGCTCCTAACACCGTGGGCAGTGACAACGGGATAGTGTAACATGGCTTGAGTGAACAGGGCACCAGCCCTGGATGCCAAATTAGTTGGGGCACCACAATTTCACTTCCAGGGAGGCCATGTCCCAGCAGCAGCACCACCAGCAGCATCCCACATTGCTGCTGTTGCAACAGCAGCAGGATGCATGTATACCATACTGCAGCAGTAGCAGCAACAACTAGGGCAAGCACAACATGGCATGGCAGCAGTTGCTAGGGGCTTTTTTGAGTCCCAGGAGCAGGTAAGATGCCTCTCTCTTTCCCCCATCCCCATTATCAGCACCCCATCCTCACCAGCTCTCAGTGACACTTCGCTTTCTCCCAATGGACTTTTTAGCAGGGCTTGCCCAGGATGCAAACCCTGCTTATTATGCCTCTGCTGCAATTGGATGTGACTGGTAGCATTAACCAATGGCCCTACCATGGGTGTGAATGGTGCAGATTGGCCTCCCGGGGTTGTCCTTAATGTTCTTTTATCTTATTTTTCCTCATAGCCCTTTCAGATTAGGTAGGCTCTATAGCTGTGATGCAGAAGTGTCCTGGCATTCTCTTACTCACTCCATCAATTTACACCCCATACAGTTTCTTTTCTCCCTTTTATACTTTTCATAGATTCATAGATTCATAGATGCTAGGGTCAGAAGGGACCTCAATAGATCGAGTCCGACCCCCTGCATAGGCAGGAAAGAGTACTGGGTCTAGATGACCCCAGCTAGGTGCCTATCTAACCTCCTCTTGACGACCCCCAGGGTAGGGGAGAGCACCACCTCCCTTGGGAGCCCGTTCCAGACTTTGGCCACTCTAACTGTGAAGAAGTTCTTCCTAATGTCCAGTCTAAA
>NW_005842771.1:628094-639179 GCF_000455745.1 Alligator sinensis
TCCCTATATATCTAAAAAACAATTTTTTGTTATCCTTAACTGGGGATGCCATCCTCAGCTCCATGTTAGCTTTGACCCGTCTAACTGCATCCCTACAAGAGCGAGCAGAGGAGGTATACTCCTCTTTGGTAATCTCTCCCCGTTTCCACTTTTTATATGCCCCCCTTTTAGTCCGCAGGCTGCCCTGGATTTCTCTGGTCAGCCAAGGAAGCCTCCTGGCCCCTTTACCCCTTTTTCCTCGCATCGGGATTGTCTCCCTCTGTGCCCAAAGGATCATTTCCTTAAGGTACAGCCACCCTTCCTGGGCTCCCATCTCTTCAAAACTCCTACTCTGCAGTGTGTCCTTGACTAATCACCTGAGTTCATTGAAATCAGCTTTCCTAAAGTCTAGCACTTTCACCCTACTAGTTACCTTATCCACTCGACATCTTATGGTGAATTCTATTATTTGGTGATCACTGTCCCCCAGGTGACTACCAATCTGTAGGTCCCCTACCATATCATCCCCCGTTGCTAATACCAGGTCCAGTAAGGCATTCCCCCTAGTGGGACCGTGTACCTCCTGTGTCAGGTGGAGGTCCTGTACACAGGATAGGAACGTGTGTGAATGGTGGGACTTTGCTGTCTGTGTCTCCCAGCAGATGTCTGGGTAGTTTAGGTCCCCCATGACTACCGCCTCCTTAGCTTTTATGGTCTCTGAGAGCTGCCTCAGGAGCCCCGAATCTAGTTCTTCCCCTTGATGTGTGGGTCTGTAGCAGACCCCTACCACCAAATCCCTTTCTTCTTGCCCCCCATGTAACTTAACCCACAATCCTTCTACTTTCTCCTCCTTCGATTCCTTCTGGTCTCTCCTTTCTGAAAAGAGAGCAGTGAAGGCAGCAAAGGAAGCCTTATCCTTGATACACTTTCCTGTTTCCTAACAGCTAAACTGGTAATAAGAATACTTGACGCTATGTCTGGAAGAAGGATGCCCTATATAAGGATACTTAATAAGTTCACGTATTTTAAATTTCTAGATTTAGACATGATTTACAGTGAGAGCTGGAAGTTATACTTTCTCAACATTTCCTTTGCATCTGGTTCTTCTAATTGTATGTGTGTGTCTTTGGAAAAAAAGAAAGGGAAACATAATGAATGGACTTTACAACAAATCTTTAGAGACTGCCAGCAAACATGACAACCCATCTCTTTGTTTGGCAAAGAACATGACTCTTGACAAGAATCAAACTCCTTGTCTCTTATTGATGTATACATCAAACGAGTTCTTTTTTACAATCTGTGAAGGGATTGAAACCAGAAAATCTGGTAGGTAATTTAGCATTGCCAATCTATTTCACATGTCAGGTAATTAGATTATGTTGCTAAACCAAGTTATAACAGACAGATTGATGGAAAAGCACACAGAGAGTCAGCTACGTATAACACTAAATAAACACACTATACCAGCTAAGAACATATCACAGATTTGCCTGGACACATCATGGGCGCGTCCAGATGAGCACGATCGTGCTGTATGTGGTACTGCAAACACATGTGGCATGAGCATTCCCTGGGGACAAGAAGCGGTGGCGCAAGGTGCACCACTTCTACTTGTCCCTGGGAAACCAAACGTCCATGCTTGTGTGGATGTGCCTCATGAGATTTCCAGTAACATGTTATTTCCCATTCTTTATGCACCCGTTGTATACGCTTCTTTTTTACCACTAGACAAAGTCCAGCAGTTGTTTCCATAGACCTGGCCACAAACACTTCCAAGCCTTTTCCTAAGCAATTGCACTTAATTGAGAAGTCAAGGATTTCTAGGAATTTCTAGGATTTCTGGGAATATTTCCACACATGCCCTCTGCCCTTGCATTTTTACCTCATCTACATGCATATGAATCTACTCTCATGTTGCTCACTTTTTGCTGATAATCCCTGGATGCTTCACTCCATGGTTCTCTCTGGCGATGACCAACCTAACCACAAAAGGCAGCTTCCTGTCAGGCACTTACTAATGAAACAGGTAGTATAATGAATCAAAGGAGATTGAATCAAAGGAGAAATTTTATAACAGTGCTTCTAAACTCACTTGGTTCCTCACAAAGTTTCCTCCAATTATTCTGAGAGGTTCGGGTGGCAAAAAGCAGGTCTTGGTCTGAACTCTGCATAAAAGATGCAAAAGCAATGCTCTTTTCCTTGCTGTCTCCTAGTTAGAATAAGTGACAGGCTGTAGGGTTCCAGGTTTTGTTTAATTCCTAAAATTCTCTGGTGACTTTGCTCAACAGAGTAAGGTCCTTTGCCAGATTTAGAGTTGACATATGAGACATTTCCACTGAGGATTCCAGATATTGACATGTACTCTCTGATGTATTACAGAACTCAGGTGTGTGTAGATGAAGCAATTATGTTCATAGTTTCCAATCCAAATGGTTTATGAACACAGAGCAATTTTTGTCCAGTTTTTAAATTAAAGGATTTTTTTCTCCTGTCTCCTATAGCCCTCAAGTGCAAATAAATCTGTAATAATAAAGGTGATGCAAATTAAAGCAAGTGTTAGTCTAAAAAAAATGGCTTTAAACATGGCATCTTCTTCCTCAAACAGCCTGCACATTCACTGGGGTGGATTCTATTTTGCCTATTAGGTGAGTCATAGGACTTAGAAGTGTATGCGCAATTTTTATTCCATTTTCTTGAGTTCCTTAGAAGTAGTTAATACAAAAAGCAAGTGAATTCTCTTCCTCCACATTGTGTTTTGTTACTCAGTCTTAAGAGTAAGTAGACAGTATGCTACAAACATAAATACATTAATGGATTTCAGGACTTGAACAGGGTGGAATTGTATCACACTTAAGCACTTTTTTCCAGCTGGTGTGCATCACCAATACATCTCTTTTACCAGTGGACAAAATCTGGACCGGTCCATTAGGCATCTCCATTTGGGACATTAAACTGTGTAAATCCAAGTGCCTGGCTCTGGCTTCCCATGCTTTATCAAAAGGGAAAGTCAGGCATCCCATACATGGGAAAGCTCTGTCTCTTTTATAAGGCGATTCCAAAATGCTCTATGTCTATGCTCTCATAGGGTGCATCCAGACGAGGGTGGCCATGTGGTATGTGGTGCCACAAACACATCTGTGGCACGACATACCACATACTCAGGTGTTCTCCTCACTGCAAGGGGTCAAAAAAAACCTGCGGGGAAAAAAAAGCAGAGCAGCACACGTACGGCCTCAAAAGCGGAGCCAGGCCACCTGGAGCCATGCTGTGGCTGTAAGCCTGGCTCTGCTTGGCAGGACTGCCATTGCCACAGCTGCAGGAGGCCCCCAGGTAAGGCTGCTGGGGCCAGCGCAGTGCTGGCCCCAGCCTCTGCTACCCGACCTGGGGTAACCAAAGTGCATGTGGCACAGGTGTTCCCTGGGGACAAGAAACTGCGGTTCAAGATGCGCCACTGCTATGTGTCCTCAGGGAACCAAACGTCCATGCTCATCTGGATGTGGCCTTTGGCCGTGTGTAGATGAAATGAGAGGCGTGTGTGCATGACACTTTAAAGTGGGCTAAATGCTTTTGCAGCGCTTTAATGGTGTCAGTGTTTGCATGCTTCAGCGGTGTGTTTAATTTCAGCCGCTGTAGGAAATTTGGCGGTGTAATGCACCTTAAATGACTTGGGGTGCAGCAAACTAAAACTCCTTTGAGGAGTTTGAGTTTATTGCCCCTACAGCTGTGGGGCAAAGCACTGGGCTCCATGCAGCTCCACAGCTTGGCAGGAAGCCCTGCAGGCAGCCTGGCAGCAGCTCGGGAAAGCAGCTCTGCCCAAGAAAAGAGGCAAGCCTGATCTTCCCCCCCCGCCCCCCCGGAGCCTGCCTGAGCTTTGTGGGGGCCTGGTGGTTCCCTGTTTTGTCTACACATGCCATAGAGTCTATGTAATTGCCTAGAGTTGGGCAATAGGACATGGGAAGCATTGGGTTCTGTTTGGTAGGTGCCTATGTGACAGCAAGGTGTCAATGAAACCATAGGCAGGCAATGAAACCATAGCATAACTAGGGGCAAGCGAAGGGGAGCACCCACCCTGGGCACAGATTTAGAGTGTTTTCCCTTTCACAACCATAGGACATAGAGCAGCACTGTTGCAAAGCACTACCAGGCCTATTTCTAAAAGCAATTCTCTATTTACTGGCAATGTCTAATGATCCCTTCCATTTCTACCAACATGACACTTTCTCCATTGATTTTAGCTTACCATCATCTTATTCAGTTTGCTGAGCTATGTTGGTGCTGCCTGCAACAAGTCTTCATGTTTGTCTTCAGTAATGACCAACTTACCACAAAGTGTGGCTGGCTGTCAGGTGCTCTCACTTGTTACTAACAAAAGTGACTAAATCATGACCCAGAGGGCAGTGATAGGAAGCAAAGGAAGAATCCCCATCTTAGAACTCACCTGTTGCCTCACAATGGTTCCTCCATATAATCCAAGACTTTCAGACGACACACAACAGCTCTTGATCTAAAATCCGTGTTTGGGATTCAATTAAAAAACTTCTTTCCTTGTTGCTTTCTGGTGAGAATGAATCATCTGTCACCATCAGCTTAAAAGGAGCTGGTTTTATTCCATTCCCATAGAAATCTAGAATTCTCAAACCATGTTGGAAAATCTAGTTAGATCACTGCATACTACTTAAGAGTTGTATCCACTGGGGATTTCAGACGCTGGCAAGTCCCTAATGGCCCGAAGAGCTCAGGTGTGCACAAATGGAACAATTATTCCTATTAGCTTCAAATCTTCCAATGCAGGTCTATTTTTGTTAAATTTTATGTTAGAGGAATATTTCCTTCTCCTTTGCTTTGAGTCCTTCAGTACAAATTAAACCTATAACATTGGAACTTAATCAAATGAAGGCCAATGCAGTGTTAGTCTGAATTGTGACTGTAAATGTGTGCCCCTCCAAGTACTAAGGGCAGAATTTTATTTTGCTTCGGGGATGACCAAAGTGTAACTTGTGACGAATAATGAGTTACCCAGCTAAAGCATAGAAGTAATTCTAATGATACATCAGGAATATTAGGGATCTACCTAAGTTGTGGTTCGCAAAAGGGATTTTTTCAGGCTGCTCATGGTGCATGGAACCAATTTTGTGGCCTTTTAACAGTAAGCCTATCCCTCCCCACTGGTTGGCTGAGAGGGCTGTACATTGTGGGGGCCCTATCCCTTGCTGCCGATTGGCAGAGAAGGGGAAGACTGTGCAATTGTAAATATTGGAAAGAAGAGGCAGAGGATCTGTAAGCCATGTCATTGTGGTGGTGCAAGCACCTACCCTGGAAATCTTCAAGAGGAGACTAGACAGCCACCCTGCTGGGTCACCTGACCCCCAGTTATCTTTCCTGCTTGGTGCAGGGGGCTGGACCTGATGATCTTCCAAGGTTTCTTCTGGCCTTACAATCTATGAATCTATGAACTGTGTGGCAGTAGCTTTACTTATCGAACAGTAAGGAGCAATAATATACTTACTGTGCAGGCGTCAGTGCCTGAGGATCTGAAACTGGAGTCCCTGATGCTGAGCCGAGCAGCTCTGATAGCTCTTGTCAGAACTAAGGAAGTTGCTTGATTGGGACCCCGAGGGGGAATCCAGACTGAAATGGTGGTTGTTCCACTTACAGCAGACCAAATTCATGTGATTGGAAAACGTGTCGAACTGTTAAAGAAAGAGATTGCAGTCTCATGGCTGGCAGAGGTAGATTTAACAAGTGAAGGCTCTGGCTAATACATTTGTAGATGTATTGGACATAATGTAGCAGTGTATGAATATACAAGATTTTGCTGCTTTACCAGTGGAAATTAGAAATTGGACAGTGCAGCATAGTAGTGCTATTAGAGATGAGGTGTTCACATTATTTTTCCCCAACAAGCCACCTGTTGTTTTGTTCCATGAGGAGAGATGGGACACTGGCAAAAGACTGGAGGCATATTCTGAAAGGAAAAAAATGTCATTCATTTCCACTGGCCTGGCAACAGCCAGGAAGGGAAATGCCTTTGACTTTGATGTGTTGGCTTTTAAGGAACCTCTGGTTAATGGATTTATTCCTCAGTATCTGGGAGGAGGAGGAATAGAAGCTACTCTGGATGAGATTGTGAAATGGGCAAAGACTGGATTTGATTTAGGAAGCAACCATGATAATGAGCGCTGGATAGCCAGCAAGATATCTGTAGTGTCTATAAGAGATCATGAGGATTTGAGAGCAGGGAAGAGACTGAGACCACAGCACAGACATGCAGGGGAAGTTGTTCATTTTGTCAGTGCTAGTACCTCAAGTGTCAAAGCACAGACACAGCATAAGGAGAGACCACGCATCAGCATAGTGACTCAGCATGACAGAAAATCTGATAGAGAGCAGGTCTGTAAGGTACCAACAGAGACTCATAGTGAATTGGAAGAAGAGAATAGATATAGATTCCAGGAATGTGGTTCATATCAGGAGCGTACACCTTAAGGTTCCCAGGAGGAGAGTCAGGATTATAAGGAATGGAATGGATTCTGTGCTCATACAAGTGACTTCAGGGATTCAATCTGGAAGGAACTGCTTAGATATACAGATTGGTAATTGATTGATGATTTACCCACTGTATGGTTATTAGAATTGCTTACAGATTTCAAAAGGAAAAACCAAGAGACTAAGGAAATCATTGACATGAAGGACAACATGGGACTGCCACCGCCTGTGCCCGCAGATGACTCCTCTGACTGTTAGGACAGGTCAGAGGCCTCACAGCTCCCTATCCCTGGTGAGTTTTCTCCTGATTTGGCATCACTTGACTTTGATTTATTGGGATGTCCTGTGACACTGGCTTATTTCCGTAATCACAAGAGAGCGCCGTGGCATACTTGGAGAATGCTCATTGATACTGGTTCCACCTTCTCGTTAAATAGCAACAAGAAGGGTCCATTCAAAGACTGGAAACCCATGAGCACAAAGATCCTAGAGGGGTTCAGTGGTTCAGGAAGGGATGTAACTTTCTCTTTCCTGAAGGCATTGAGGATGGGACACCAAATTGACATGGGAAGTTTTGGTATGAGCAGATTATCAGGTGTAGGCATATTTGGCATGGAGCTCCTAAGGAAATTGGGGGTAATTGTCGATCCACAGAACAGAGTCCTGTGAATAGCTGAAGAGCTCAGTGACATAGTAGAAATCCAGGTGAGGCAGTTTCACTGCCATTAAGGCAAGGGAGACTTTGATTATGACCTCATGGGAGGAAGATATTGCTAATGTTGTTTCCGAGTTACAGATGTGTGTGCTGACAGAAAATTTGCTTGTGGGGAAATCAAAACAGAAATCAAGATACCCAGTCTGGATCCCAATCCAGTAAGGCAGTACAAGTATCCCAAGGAAGCTGAAAAGAGCATTGCAGAATCACTAACAGTGCTCAAGGAGCAGGGAGTACTAATTAAAACAAGAAACATAACTAATAGTCCTATATGGCCAGTAAGAAAGAGCAATGGAAAGACCTGGTGCTTTACTATTGATTATCAAGAACTAAACAACATAATGTCAGCATTTAGCACCCATGGTATCGAAATAACCGGAAATCTTGGCTAGTATTTACAATGGGGCTAAATGGTTTTCAGTCTTAGACCTCACTAATGCATTTTTCCTATTCCAGTCTACGAGGACTTCTGGTATAAATTTGTGTTCACTTTCCAGCATGACCAATATATGTATACTAGGCTCCCACAGGGTTTCCACAACAGCCCGTTGTTTTGTTACCAACATGTGACCAAAATGTGGGAGATTCTGATATATATACTATATCCTATGTTGCTGATCACTGCAGCAACAAGAGAAGAGTGCCTACAAATGACTGAATTGGTACTGAAGGCAATAGAATCCACAGGATTCAAAGTGAATCCACAGAATTGGTGCAATGACAGGTGAAGTATTTAGGTTTACACTTAGTTCCAGAAGAGAGGAGCCCTGACAAGCAAAGGGTAGAATTGATAAGTTGCACAACAAAATAAGTATGCGGAGTTTTTAATAGTAAACAATGGCTGCACATACCTGGTCACCACCAGAGCTCAGGTTTGATTGAGAGCAGTAATTGGACATTGAAAACAGTTCTTTGAAAAGCTGTGAACCAACAGGGGACCAACTGGGACCAGAAATTGCTCCTAATCCTCATGGTATTAGGAGAAACATGTACCAATCAGGGATAACACTGCACAAAGCCATGACTGGATGGGAAATGCACATGCCAGAGCACTGCTGGATTAAGCACAACACCCCCAGTGATTAGTAACCTAAGATACTCTGCATACTTCTTTTGTTATGACTCCTACAAAATGTGGCCCCTGGTCACTATCTGTACACCATCATCCAAAAACTTGGTTAATGAGAACTCATACTGGTGTACTTTTGATGAGGTTTTTCATGGTAATAGTTTCAGAATAGTGTCAGTCTACTTGGTATAATTGATAATAACTAAACAAAATCTATTCAACAGGAGGGAGTGGGGCAGGGGCTGGGGTCCAGTTTCCTGTAGCCCGTCCAGTTTCCTACAGGGCTGTAGCTCAGTGAGCTTCAGCCCCCTTTCCCCACCTCGACTCCCTTCCCTCACAGCCCCAGTCTGCTCCTATTGGATTCACTAGCCCCACTGTATTTTGTTTTTCCGTATTGGTTTCCCCCTCCCTTATGTAAAACCATGGCAGAGCGGTAGCCTTCTGAGAGGGCAGATGCCAGCCCCCCCACAACTATCAGAGACCAAGGCAAGGGCAGTGGGAAGGACTTCTCTTCAGCCTCCTCCACAGCTGGGGGTGGGAAAGGCAAGGGCCCCACCCCCAAGCCTTGACCACCAGTGCCTGAGGCAATCAGGTGTGCCACGCCAGCCAGCTGTGGTGGGAGAAACCTCCCTAAGGTTTGTTGTTTAGCTGTAATTTGATTGACAGATAACGCGGGTAAAGAAAGACAGCTGTTTATTTGCTCGAGCAAAGACCATAAAGCCAGCAAAAGGCAAAATGGCCCCCCCCTAAGGGTGAGGTGATCTTTTATACTTATTATAACAAGGCAAGACTTCATGGTTAACAAAAAAAGCAATACTTGGGCGGTGCTTTTTAAATCTTTGTAACAGCATATTTTTATTAAGCTGAACTAGCACTTTTTTAAAAGCTAAAAGTTAAGTAACAGTAACATTATAATTTGTTAGCAAAACCTTACACAGTAGTAGATACTTCTTAAGGACACAACCAGTGCACCCAGAACAATGGTTTCCCTGTCTTATCTTACTTCTTGCTGTAGCTGATTTTTTAGCACACAGACACAGATCCACTTTTTAACTCAGAAAATGCTTAATACAGTTAAAATGATTACTTGACACAAGCAAAGGCTTAGCTATCAATCTGCCTTGTGGTCAGCTGCATTGCTAGGCCACAGGTCATGCCTTGTATTCAGCTGTAAAGCTAATACTTCTTAATAATCTAAATGATTGTAAACCTAACAGTATGCGTATCAGAAAACTATTCTATTTCAGGGTAATAACAAACCTGCGCACTACAACTGACATAGTTGCTCAGACGACCGGACTACCTCAGAGCACAAGTTCCACGGAGCCTAGCAAACTTCGTGTGAGTTTATTCGGAGCTCTTTTGTACGAGTACTCTCTTCGGTTGAGACGACGGGCTCGCGTGCTTAGAGCCTTCAGCCGGATTGGGCTAGAGTGCGCGAGTTGAGAACTCTTGCCCGCCTCTCTTCTTTCCTGTCTGTAACCGCAAGTCAAGCAAGTTTTCCTGCCTGCACCGCGACCATCTGCGGCGTAAGTAAAACAATCTTTAAATCAGCCACTACGCCTCTGTGGCTAATTCTAGCCCCTGCGTTCCTTACCGCCCCGCCGTCCCTTCTGACCCCGCGTGCCCGGGCTGCTGGCCACAGCCCGCGTGCGCAAAGACGGGTCCGCATATCGCTCCCGGCTCGCACATGGCGACGTGGACGGGATCGGGAGGCGGCCCGCACATCGGGATGTAGATATCTCCAGATTCATGTATCTACATCTCTATATATCTACCTCTCTGAATAGATCCAGCTTTATGTATCTGCCTGTCTATATATTTCTTCAGCTCTGCATCTCTCCAGCTTCATATATCTCCATCTCTGTATATCTACCTCTCTGAATATTTCCAGGCCTGAATATCTCCAGCTATCAATATTTCCAGGTCTGAATAGCTCCACCTATAAATATCTCCAGCTCTGAATAGCTCCAGGTTTATATATCTGTCTGTATATCTCCAGCTGTGCATATCTCCACGTTCATATATCTAAATCTCTCTCTCTCTCTCTACCTCTCTGAATATCTCCAGCTCTGAATATCTCCAGCTACCAATATCTCCAGCTCTGAATATCTCCAGGTCTAACTATTTCCAGCTCTGTATATCTCTAGGTCTAAATATCTCCAGCTATCAATATTAACAGCTCTGAATATCTCCAGCTGGGAATAGCTCCACCTTTATTTATCTACCTGTCTATAAATCTACCTCTCTATATATCTACCTCTCTGCATATGTCCAGCTCTCAATATATCCAGCTCTGAATAGCTCCAGCTTCATATATAGACTTGTATAGATATATATCCAGCTCTGTATATTTGCATCTCTGTATATCTTCCTCTCTGTATATCTCCACGTATAAAAATCTACAGCTCTATATATCTCCAGGTTCATATATATATATATACATACATATACACATCTCTATATGTCTACCTTTGTAGACATCTCCAGGTCTAAACATCTGCAGCTCTGAATGTCTCCAGCTTTATATAGCTACATCTGTGTATATCTACACAGCTGAATATCTGCAGCTCCTCATAGCTCCAGCGTTATATATCTACATGTCTATATATTTCCACCTCTGTATATCTCCAGCTTCAAATATCTACATCTGTACCTATCTCCAGCTCCATATATGTCCAGATTCATACAGCTACATCTCTGTGTATCTACCTGTCTGAATACCTGCAGCTCTGAGTACCTCCAGCTTTGAGTATTCCAGCTTCATATACCTCTCTATATATGTACCTGATTGTATATCTCCAGCTCTCTATATCCCATGCTCTGAATACCACCA
>NW_005842771.1:644688-648977 GCF_000455745.1 Alligator sinensis
AGAAACCAGATAGAAACCAAAAACATACCTGACCTGAGGTACTCGCCGGTACCGTTCCTTTACCCGACTTGAGGATCCCGCCTTATTGGTCCCGAGGGGACCGTCCACCTCCCGAGACTAACCCAATAGGTGAACTCACCTGGTGCGCGCTGGGGTGTCGGGGGATGGAGGTCTCCAAAGGCACCAAGCTAGACGGGTCCCATCTGGGGTGCCAAATTGTGGTGGGAGAAACCTCCCTAAGGTTTGTTGTTTAGCTGTAATTTGATTGACAGATAACGCGGGTAAAGAAAGACAGCTGTTTATTTGCTCGAGCAAAGACCATAAAGCCAGCAAAATGCAAAATGGCCCCCCCCTCAGGGTGAGGTGATCTTTTATACTTATTATAACAAGGCAAGACTTCATGGTTAACAAAAAAAAGCAATATTTGGGCGGTGCTTTTTAAATCTTTGTAACAGCATATTTTTATTAAGCTGAACTAGCACTTTTTTAAAAGCTAAAAGTTAAGTAACAGTAACATTATAATATGTTAGCAAAACCTTACACAGTAGTAGATGCTTCTCAAGGACACAACCAGTGCACCCAGAACAATGGTTTCCCTGTCTTATCTTACTTCTTGCTGTAGCTGATTTTTAAGCACACAGACACAGATCCACTTTTTAACTCAGAAAATGCTTAATACAGTTAAAATGATTACTTGACACAAGCAAAGGCTTAGCTATCAATGTGCCTTGTGGTCAGCTGCATTGCTAGGCCACAGGTCATGCCTTGTATTCAGCTGTAAAGCTAATACTTCTTAATAATCTAAATTATTGTAAACCTAACAGTATGTTTATCAGAAAACTATTCTATTTCAGGGTAATAACAAACCTGCGCGCTACACAGCATACCCACTCAGCCTGTCCCTGGGCCTAGCCCAGGCTCCACCAATGTGGCCCCCCAGTGGGGGAACTGCGGTTATACACAGGCAACTGCAGGGTGACCTACAGCTGCAGGGCCTGGACTCTCCACTGCCAGCCTTTCCAGCTCAGAGGGCAAAGCCCCCTTTCTGGCACTCACCTACAGGCATGGGGTGAAGTGCGAACTACCCAAGCAGGAGAACCACTGCATTTCGAGACCCTGGCTTGGGTGGTGGGGGCTCCCAAGATCGTGGGAGCTTTCATGGCAAGGGCTTTTTTTCCTTGCCTTGGAGGCCGCCACAAAAAAGGTGGTAGAGAGGGGGCTCATGGTGGAGGGTGAGTATGCCTCCCTCAAGCCCCTAGAAGAGTTAGGGTGGGATGGAGCTGACGGTCCCCATATCCTTCCCCCAGCTCCAAGCCCTGAGGAGGGTTATCTCCCTGGTGGTGGCCCTCTCGATGGGGTGCCAAGACCCCAGCCTCTGCCACGTGAACTCATTCTGTCATCAGGTCATGATCCAGCTGGTGGCGGGAATGTGGCTGGAGGCCGAGGGATGCCTTGTGATTTCTTTTCAGGGGGTCCTGGTGAGGGTTTTCTATATACTGGTGGGCCAACAGTGGTTCCAGTGGCACACCCTGGGTCACTTCTGTCACAAGTGCCCCATGGGCCAGGAGGAGAGGGCATCTGTGGGTCCTACTGATGAGAGGGGTGCCCCTGCCACCAGTGCCCCTCCCCACTCAGGCCCCCTGGTACCTCAGCCACATTATCCAGCCCCCCCATGAGCTTAGGGGACCCCACCCCCAAACCAAGTTTGGCGGGGTCCCAGGGAGAGCAGCAGCAGCCAAGGGGAGAGAGGGAGTGGGGCCCCCCTGCCGCTAGTCATGCCCTTGCTGTAGGTGTCCCACCCCTCCCAACCCTCACCTTCTCCTACTGGAGCCTGTCAACTTGAGGACCACCCTATGGCTGAGTGGGTGCATGTCCACTCTGGGCACAAAGTCAAGAGGAGGGCTCAGGTGCAGCTGGTGTCCTGTGATGTGGAGGACCCCCCACCCTTCCAAGAGCATCACATGGGGAGAAGGAGTGATCCAGCTTCTGGGAGCCCCCCAGCCATGCCCAGCACCCCAGCCCAGGAAAGATCAAATGGGTAATCTCCATGGAGGAAGCTTTGGAGCTGCTGGACAGCCCCAAGCAGGAGCCTATGGAAGAAGCCCTTCACTCCACTGGCCAGGGCCTACCCCCCGAAACCACAGGCACTGAGGCTGAGGCCTCAGCTGACCCAATGGAGGATCCAGCAGTGGAGCCCTACCCCTCTAGTCTGGGGAAGATAGGGGCCCAGAGGCTAACCCTGGTGAGTCCTCAGGGGGGGGAAGTCCCTTTTCCCTAGACCCCAAGAAAAGCACTGATGCCACTTCAGTGTCTGATGGGTCTCCTCCTCCACTTCAGTGTCTGATGGGTCTCCTCCCAGTCAAACTCCACTACTAGCCCACCCAGTGGTGCCACACCAGAGGGGGTTGGGGTGGGGGGGTCCCTGGACCAAAAGTCCAATCTTGTTGGAGACCATGTGCAGACCCCCCAGGGTTCCAGCTCTGCCTTGCCATTTTGTGAGGCAATGCTGTCTCCACCCTTACCCCCACCCCTGTCTCAATCCCAGTCATAGTCTGGGGTCTTAGCAGACCAGGGGGTTCAGATGGTACCTAAGGAACCCGCTCAAACCCAGGACCAGGAGAAGGACGCCCAAGAACCAGCAGGCTCCACGGAGCCTATGGATTTCCTGGTCCTGGTGGTTCCGAGGGGTGAGCTACTTGCATTTCTTGACCGTGAGTACACCCGGTGGTCTGACAGCAAGGTACAGCTCGCCTTGGACTGCTGGGGAGATTTTGACAGCACTTTGCCACTGTGAGGGCACTGGCGGGGAAGGCAAGGGGCCCAAAACCTGCAGCACCCGGATCTATAGGCAGGCCTGCAGTTTTGTACACAAACTCTATACTTATGGGAGAGCACTGCGCGAGCCGTTGAACCCCACACCAGGCATTGAGATGGCTGAACCATCTACTCCACACCCCCAGCCCATGGCTGCAGGAAGGGTCTCTGGAGATGTCGGGTGCTCTCCTTCCTTCAGGAGCAGGGGTACCTCATGGCATTCTTGCAGGAAACCCTGACATCTCTGAGCCTAACTGGTGGCTGGAGTGGGGAGGCAGGGTCTTTTTTAGTCACATCTTGGCCACCTCTTGTGGGGTGGCCACCTTGTTCTCCCCAGGCCTGCAGCCAGAGGTTCTCCAGGACATTGAGGTGGTGCCAGGCCACTTGCTGCACCTCCAGGTCCAAGTGCAGGGGCTGGTCCTGAACCTTCTGAATGTATACGCCCCTGCAGGGGACCCAGAGTTGGTGGATTTCTTCTGCCAGGCAGCCACTTACATCAGCACCCTCAAAACTCACAAGTGCCTGGTCCTTGGTGGGGACTTTAATATCACCCTAGATGCACCTATGTGAGGGTGGGGGAGAAGCAGGCATGCCACCCTTAGTTGGACTGGATTTAGATCTCTTTGCTGCACTTTACCCAGGCCCACTCCTCTGGCATCCAGCCGACTCCTTTCAGCAATCACTACCTTGTCTGGGCTCAGTTCATGCTAGGGCCTGGGAGTCTGGGGTCAGCCTACTGGTATTTCAGTGCCAGTCTGCTGGAGGATGTGGGCAGGAAGTGCTGGAGCTGGAGAGGTGCCTGACCTCCATCCCAACCAACCCGTCCCTCTGCGGAGAGTGTTGGGAGAGGCGGGAAGAGCTTCGCGCTCTGGACAACCACCACACCAGTGGTGTGTTTGTTAGCTTGCACATCCAGCTCCTTTAGGATATGGACTATGGCTTCTGCTTCTTCTATGCTCTGGAGAAGAGGCAGGGGGACAAGAAGTACATCACCTGCCTCCTGGCAGGTGATGGCACCCCCACTCATGGATCCAGATGAGAAGCGCCAGCGCGCGCGGGCCTTCTATGAAGAGCTCTTTTCCCTGGATCTGACTGACGCTGAATCCCTGTGGGAGGGACTCATGCAGGTCAACAAGGGTGACTGAGACCAGCTGGAGGCTCTTCTCACTCTGGCTGAGTTCTCAGCTGCCCTCTGCCTGGCAACAAGGCACTGGGCATCGATGGGCTGACCGCGGAGTTCTACCAGGCCTTCTGGGACTTCCTTGGCCTGAACTTTGCTGCAGTCTTGGCCAAATCTGAAGGAAGTAGGGTGCTCCCCTTGTTGTGCCAGAGGGCGTGCTGACCCTCCAGCCAAAGAAGGGGGATCCCTGTGACCTGAAGAACTGGAGTCATAGATTCATAGATTCATAGATGTTAGGGTCAGAAGGGACCTCAATAGATCATCGAGTCCGACCCCCTGCATAGGCAGGAAAGAG
>NW_005842771.1:649274-656303 GCF_000455745.1 Alligator sinensis
GCCTCAGTCTCTCCTCATACGGCTTGGCCTGCAAGCCCTTAACCATACGAGTGGCCCTTCTCTGGACCCTCTCCAGGTTATCCCCATCCCTCTTGAAGAGTGGTGCCCAAAACTGCATGCAGTACTCCAACTGCGGTCTGACCAGCGCCTGATAGAGGGGAAGTATCACCTCCTTGGATCTGTTTGTCATGCATCTGCTGATGCACGATAAAGTGCCATTAGCTTTTCTGATGGCTTCATCACACTGCCGACTCATGTTCATCTTCTGCACAGACTACAAGGTGGTAATGAAAGCCGTCTCGCTGCGTCTCCGGTTCATGGTGGCAGACGTGATCCATCCTGACCAGATGTACACAGTGCCTGGATGTTCCATCTTCAACAACCTGTACCTGGTTCGGGACCTCCTGGAGCTAGGGCAGTGGGAGGGCCTGTCTTTCACCTTCCTTTCCCTGGACCAGGGGAAGGTGTATGACAGGGTGGATCACAAGTACCTCATAGGCATACTGCAGGCCTTTGGCTTCAGGCCCCACTTCACATGGACTCTTCAGGTGCTGTATGCCTCTGCAGCCTCAAACAGCTAGCGGATGTTTCCTAACCAGAGACTCTCAACTGACCCATCTGCAGCTTCGTACTGAAGCTCTGAGCAATCATGAAGCTGTTTTACCTAAAGTGCAACTCATCCTCCTCCTTATCACTGCTGAGCTCGTGTGTCCGACTCCTAGGTAGCCCTTCCACAGGGTAGTGTGAGAATTCATTTCTTCTGCTCTCAGCAGGGCTCACGTTAACACAAGATATTCCAGTCCCCCCCACATGGCCAGTTCAGGCTCAGGCCCCTCTCTCACTGACTGAGCAGAGAGCTGTGCGTGAGAGAGCACGGGGGTCGGGATGTAATTACTGGCCAAGGCTTGCAGGGCCATTTAGTCCTGAGAGCATGACAGACCAACAGTGATTCGGACTTACAGCATACACTGCTGTAGGGGTTGTCCTGCACTGTGTGTGGTCTGTAATTCTCTGTGTATGCATGCTCTGTCGGAGTATGGTCTGGGAAAATCTCAGTGTTCAGTAGTGAAAGCTCTGCTAGGTTCATTCCTCACAGGGCCTAGCGTAAACGTTCCTGGTCCATCAGGGCGTCCCTATACTTGTCTGCTGGAGCAGTGGTGATCAGCATAAATCCACATCCTAGAATCATAGAGACACTGAAAGATAGGGTTGGAAGGGATCTCAGGAGGTCATCTAGTCTAACTCCCTGCTCCAGTCAGGACCATCCCCAACTGGATCATTCCAGCCAGGGCTTTGTCAAGCCCGGACTTGAAAGCCTCCAAGGATGGAGATGCCACCACCTCTCCAGATCACTTCTTCCAGTGCTTCACCACCCTCCTAGTGAGAAAGTTTTTCGTAATATCCAACCTAAATCTCCCTTGCTTCATCTTGAGACCATTGCTCCTTGTTCTGTCATCTGCCACCACTGAGAACAGTCCAGCTCCATCCTCTTTGGAGCCATCCTTCAGGTAGTTAAAGGTTGCTATCAAATCCCTCCTTAGCCATCTCTTCTCCAAACTAAATAAACCCAGTTCCTTCAGCATCTCCTCCTAAGTCATGTGAGGCAGCACCTGAACCAGTTTTGTTGTTCTCTGCTGGACTCTCTCCAACTTGCCCACGTCTTTTCTATGGCAGGGGTGGGGGGGCAAAAGTAGACATAGGACTGCATAAGTGGCCTCACCTGTGCAGAACAGAGGGGAATAATTCCCCACACCTACTGACAACACACCTACCCGTGCAGTCCAGTATGCTGTTAGCTTTCTTGGCAACAAGGGCATACTGCTGGCTCATATCCATTGTATAGTCCACTGTAAACCCCAGCAGTGTGTAGTGAGCATATTTGTTATTACCCTGAAATAAAATAGTTTTCTGATAGCATACTGTTAGGTTTACAATAATTTGGATTATTAAGAAGTATTAGCTTTGCAGCTGAATACAAGGCATGACCTGTGGCCTAGCAATGCCGTTGACCACAAGGCAGAATGATAGCTAAGCCTTTGCTTGTGTTAAGTAATCATTTTAACTGTGTTAACCATTTTCTGAGTAAAATGCAGCAAGTGAATCTGTGTCTATGTGCTGTAAACCAGATACAGCAAGGAACAAGATAACACAAAGAAGCCATTGTTTTAAGTACAGTGATCGTGTCCTTAAGAAGTATCTACTACTGTGCAAGTTTTTGCTAACCTATCATAATGTTGCACAAACGGCTAGTTTCGTGCCCCTGGAGGCTTTTCCAATATACCTCAAGGAGAGAGTCACACTCAGGTTGGATCCATCTCAGTTTATTGTTTGCAAACAAGTTCGACAAGGGAGTTCAATACTCAAAGCCGTGTCGAACCTGAGTCGTGCTCGAGGGTCCACTTTTATAGCTTACATAAACAAAGGGTTTTAGCGTGGCGATACGTGATTGGTTATATTTCTTTGCAAAGCTTAGTACATGCGTAGTTCTAAGACGGAACTGTGGCAAAAGGCCTGCCGCATGTGCAGCTCAAAGAGGAACTGCGGCAAAATTAATGTCTTTTAGTAACCTTGTAACTTGGTATAACTCTAGGGCAATGAGCGAGTATGATGGTTGTAACATGAGTTATGTGCAGAGCAAGAGTTAATTTGTGTGTTCCAAGAGGAGGCCTTGAGTCTTATCATAAGGTGGGCGTTTAGCCAGACTGTTCCTTATTATGACACTGCTTTTCTACTGTAGGAGGAAAGAAGAAACAGCTCACAGTTCAGCTGTGAGGCCCTGTATAGTGAGAATAAGGGATTATGAGACATTTTTACTACAATAATGTTACTGTTACTTAACTTTTAGCTTTTAGAAAGTGCTAGTTCCGCTTAATAGAAATATGCTGTTATGAAGATTTGTAAAGCACCGCCCAAGTATTGCTTTTGTTAACCCTGTAGTCTTGCCTTATTGTAAAAAGTATAAAAGAACGTCCCACCCTTTATGGGGGGCCATTTTGCCTTTTTGCTGGTTTAATGGTCATTGCTCAAGCAAATAAACTGCAGTCAATTCTTTACCCGCGTTGCCTGGTCCCTATTGCAACTAGACAACAAACTCTAGGGAGTTTTCTCCCACCACAAGTGCCAGATTAACATAGAGGCAAAGTAGGCACCTGCCTAGTGCCCAAATGAAGAAGGGGCCCAGTTGTGTAATTGTGCTTATTTTACATATTATAATTAATGAGTGAAAAAACAAGGGTCCCACAAGTTTGTTTGCCTGGGGCCCAATAAAAGGTTAATTTAGACTTGACTCCCAGGTCCTTTTCTGCAGAGCTGCTGCTTGCCAGGCAGTCTCCAGGCTGTAGCAGTGCATGGTCGATACAAGCTTGCAAGCTTCCCAAGGTCTGGTTTTGCACAGATCAACCCAGGGTAGGGAGGAAAGCATGTCATTGGAAAGGGCTGCACGATTAGGAAAGAAGCAGCAGCTGTGCATGACAGTCTGCTGGGATCTTGGGTCATCCAGTACCCCTCATGCTTCCTGTAGCAGTCAAACCACAGTCCTGTGGCGCTGTGCATGAATCCCCCGTGTCTCACACTGTCTCTGGTGAAAGCTGCTTTGCAGGCTTTGCTCAGTGCTTAGTGAATGAAAGGATTTGGGAGGCCAAAATCTCTTGCTTGCTGGGTAGTTGGCTGCGATTGTCCACAGGGCGAGTGAGCTGGGGCCAGACTCAATCCCTGGGACCCGTTGGCCCAGTGCACTTGGGGGCTGTTGGAAAGCATCTTGCCCACCACTAGAAGCTGGTTGCCCCTGTTAGAAAATTGTTAGAAAAAAATTAACGTAACCTCTGCGTGACCTCTGATTGATGCTGGCTGATGCAACATTGCACTAAGATTGCCACTGGTCTGCCAATCTAAACGGACCAGCAAGGTGATTGGACCCAACCATGTGGGATGAGCAGATTCATGCTGTGTTAGTAATTTTCCGCTGAGTGTTTTGTGCATGCGTTATGGAAAATCTTATGTAACCTAAGTTTATAAATATGTGTGTTAAGTTACAGTCGGGGCCCCCTGCCCTTACGAGGATGGGGGGACATTCGGCCGAATAAACTGGAAAGACCATACCCTTATTACCCGCTTATTTGAGTCTCAGCTGGAAACAAGCCCCTTTGGGGTCAGGAGAGTCCGCATGTGTTCCCTTACCAGGTTGGGAACCTAGACGGATAATTTCTCCGACACCCCTTACAGGATATTTTTCTGGGGCCTCTATGGCCATCTCCACAGCATGTGAGTACCTCAGAATAAAAAAGGCTTTTCTCCTCATGTCCCAAATAAAGTAAGGATGTATCCTCCCATTTTTAGAGATGCACAAAAGGATGGAAAAGGAAGATAGTGATTTGGTCTCAGCTACAGGTAGCCCTTGGAAGAGCTGGGACTGTGATCCTGGTCTCCTGGGTCTGACCCTAAATAGAAGAAGTCTGTTCCTGTCCCCTCTGCCTTCACATGGACAAAGGGACTAGGCTATGCCCCTGTCATAGGTGACACCAGGATCTGTCCGGGAGTTATTCTCATTGGTACCACTAAGGGGAGCTTGGCAGTCATAAAGAGAAAGGGATCCCAGGGCCAGAGCCTCAGGGCAGATTTGGGAGCCTGAACCAAATGCAAAGAGGAGTCTGAGACCAGATGTAAAAGAAGATGGGGAGTTCAGAGCTTATCATCAAGTTGGACACCTCCTGACCAAGACAGGTGACATATGCAAGGAGAACCCAGGTACGTAACAGGGGTCCAGATAGTCTTGAAAAAGGGGTGGGTGGGACAGCACACGCAGCAATCCAAGGCCTTAAATGCCTCTATACAAATGCTCGTAGTATGGGGAATAAACATGAGGAACTCACCCTCTGAATAGCCTGTTTAACCCCAGACATAGTAGGGCTTACATAAACGTGGTGGGATTCATCCCATGACTGGGCGGTTAACATTAGGGGCTATAGGCTTTACAGGCATGATAGAACAGGGAGAAAAGGTGAGGGTGGGGTGCTCCATGTCAAAGAGCAATACACATCCTCTACCAGCAGGATGGGCTCAGAGGAGGGGCAGGCTGAAGTGCTCTGGGTCAGGATACAGGGGGGTCGGGGGGAAAGGGACTTAACTGTGGGGGTCTACTACAGACCTCCCAACCAAGGGGAAGAGCTGGACTGCGAAATCTTGGGTCAGCTTGCGGAGGCGCTTAAGGCAAAGGATGAAGTTGTCATGGGTTGTCTAAATTACCCGGACATCTGCTGGGAGGAGCAGTCAGCCAGGTCGGACCGCTCATGGAGGTTCCTGGCTGAGGTACAGGACCTCCACTTAACCCAGGAGGTGCATAGTCCTACCAGGGGGAATGCCCTGCTGGACCTGGTTCTGGCTACAGGCGATGACCTGGTAAGAGGGCTCCAGGTCCTTGACCATCTGGGTGATAGCGATCATCGCTTGCTGGAATTCACCATCCAGCGCAGGGTGCCAAGGGCCTGCAGCAAGGCAGTAGCCCTAGACTTTAAGAGGGCCAACTTCAATGACTTGAGGGGATTAGTGGAAGAGGTGCTGAGGTCCTCGAGAGTAGGGGAACTCAGTGCCCAAGATGAGTGGTCGTTCCTTAAGGAGATGATACTCAGAGCTCAAGGGGTGACAATCCCAACAAGAAGCAAGCGGGGCAAGAGTGCCCAAAAGCCTCCCTGGTTCACCAAGGGCATTTGTGAATGCCTGATTGCCAAAAAGTAGGCGTACAACCAGTGGAAGGGATGGGCTATCACCAAAGGAGTATACCTCCACCGCTCGGGTCTGTATGGGGGCTGTTAGAAAAGCTAAGGCAGATATGGAGCTAGGGCTAGCATCAAGGATCAAAGATAATAAAAAGTCCTTTTTTAAATATATAGGGAGAATGAAGAAGGCACCGGGTAATGTGGAGCCCCTGCAGGATATGCTTGGCAATCTGGTGGTCGCACCAGAGGAAAAGTCGGACCTCTTTAACAAATTCTTTGCCTCCATTTTCTTGTGCAGGGACCGGGACTCCCCAACCGGGATTCTAGTCGGACTCGGGAGAAACGCTACCAGGCCTAAGGTCAGGGAGGACCAGGTTAGAGAGTTTCTGGAGGGGCTGGACGTGTTCAAATCAGCAGGTCCAGATGCACTCCACCCCAGGGTGCTGAGGGAATTGGCAGGGGTTATTGTGGTACCCTTGGCATGGCTCTACAAGCACTCGTGGTGCTCTGGCCAGGTGCAAGATGACTGGAAGAAAGCCAGTGTGGTCCCCATCTTCAAAAAAGGGAAGAGGGAGGACCCGGGCAACTATAGGCCCATTAGTCTTACTTCAATCCTGGGGAAACTCTTTGAGAAGATCATCGAGGAGCACATCTGTGATGGGCCAGCAGCAGGGATGATGCTCAAGGGCAACCAGCACGGTTTCATTAGGGGCAGGTCCTGTCAGACCAACCTGATTGCCTTCTACGATCAGGTCACAAAAGCCTTGGATGCAGATGTCACGGTGGATGTAGTCTTTCTGGACTTCAGTAGGGCCTTTGATACTCTCCCACCCCGTTCTCATCAAAAAACTAGGTGACTGTGGCATTGATGCCTACAGTCAGATGGATTGCAAATTGGGTGAAGGGTCATACTCAGAGGGTAGTGGTGGACGGGTCTTTTTCAACCTGGACGGAAGTGGGCAGTGGAGTCCCCCAGGGCTCGGTCCTTGGGCCTGCAATGTTCAATTTCTTTATTAGTGACTTGGATGACAGGGTAAAAAGCAGCCTATTTAAATTTGCTGATGATACCAAGGTATGGGGTGAGGTGGGCCCGCTAGTAGGGAAGGACAGATTACAGAAGGACCTGGACAGGTTACAGGGGTGGGCTAACGAAAATAGGATGGGCTTCAATACTGACAAGTGCAGGGTGCTGCACTTGGGCTGTATGAACCAGCAGTACATTTATAAGCTGGGAAACTCCCTTCTCTAGAGCACGGTGGCAGAAAGAGATCTTGGAGTCATTATTGACTCCAAGATGAACATGGGCCGACAATGTGAG
>NW_005842771.1:656438-660446 GCF_000455745.1 Alligator sinensis
GCACCGCCCAGAGCTGCAGGTTTTGGGAGAGACCCTGTCCCCCCTAGTGCCCCCCCTGGGGTAACAAGGAATAACAGCCACAAATTGTTAGAGAGTATGTTTAGACTAGACATCCGAAGGCACTACTTCACAGTTAGGGCGGCTAGGATCTGGAACCGACTTCCAAGGGAAGTGGTGCTGGCTCCTAACCTGGGGGTCATTAAGAGGAGGCTTGACGTCTACCTGGCTAGGGTCATTTGAGCCCGGTTTTCTGTCCTGCCCAGGGCAGAGAGTCGGACTTGATGATCTACAAGGTCCCTTCTGACCCTACCTCTATGAATCTATGGACAAGATTAGCAGACGCCTTATTTCTTTCTTTGCTTTGCAAAGGTCAAGAGCTGTCAGGGGCAAGGTTTCTACTGCTGCTGGTGCATTGCATGAGATGGGAGCTGAGCAAGGGGCCAGGCTGCAGCCGATAAGAAAGGCCAGGAAGAGGAGAGCGGTGGGTGCAGACGACTGGCAGGCCTGGACGGCGTATCATTCAAACTGCTGTGCTGAACTGGTCAGGAGGGTGCAGCAAAGGCCAGGCTTGCAGAGATGTGCCATGCGCTTGCTGGAGCACCGAGGAGGCTGCTGGCATGGCAAGGCAGGCTGTGGAGATGCTGCTGGAGAGAGAAACATAGCGGTTTCATAACAAGCCTTACCCAGTAGTGCTGACCATCCTAAAGAGGTGCTTTGCTTTAGTTCCCATGCCCAGACCTTCTTCCTTCCCCAGGCCCAGGCTGACTTACCCCAGGGTCAAGCTAAGGTTTCCCATGCCAGGGATCGGCTGTAGTCAGCTTGTTCAGGGGCTCCTGCCGGAGGCTGCTGGAGCAGCCTGAACTGGGACAGGGGCAGGGGCAGGGGCTGGGTTTTGGTTAGGGACTGAGAACAGGTAAGTGTGGAGCTGTCTGTCTGCTCGGGATGTGTAGGACTCCCTGTTAGTGCTGTATTGCAGTGGGTCACCTCCTCCACATTGTGAAGAAGCTGGATGGAGCCTGGGGACCTCACTTGGAGTTTGATCCGGGAGGTGTTTTGGCAGCAAGGAAATTTGCAGCAGGACCAGCGATGGGGTTTTGGGGCTTCTAGGCGAGTCACTGGAACCAGGCCATGTGGGCTTTCCTGCAGGAGCAGCTGAATGCAGGTTAGGGTCAGGTTTGGGACCAGGGTTAGGAACAGGAAAGGGATAGAGGTGTCTTCCTGCTTGGAGTTGGTCAGACTCCCAGAGATGTATTTAGGGCACAGTGGGAGAGGACAGTCCACATGCACTGGAAGAAGCTGGACCCTAGGGCCACCCAGCGGGACATGAATTGGGAGAGCTGCCAGCATTGGGGTTGGCATTTTGAGTGGCAGTGGCCTTTTTTTGCCTGGGTGTTTTGGTAACTGGAGATGTATCGGCGAGTGTCTCCCATGCCACCTGCGGGTATCCCAGGACAGGTCCTGTCACGAGGGTTCCCAGGCTCTGCTTCCTGGGGTAGCTGGAGCAGCCTGAGCGAGGTTTTGGGGGCAGGGTTGGTGCATCTGTTCATAGTAGGGAGCACAGAGCAAGCTCAGGGAGCCTGGCAGGGGTGTAGCTGTGAGAAGCGCCCTGGTGTCATGCGCACAGCTCCATGCAGTGCCTGCCATGCCTCCTTCTCATGTTGGCACCGGTTGAAAACACAGTAGTTACGGTAAAGTGGGAAACTGGGCATTTCCTCCCCTTGCCCTCAATTTAGGGAGCGCCTGATCTGCCCCAAGTCACACCCATCCCCAGGCATGCGGACAGTGGCCCTGGGGGACATGGCAGTGCCGTGGGGGCTGGCAGGGCTGTGGCACTGAGGGGGGGGGCAATGGAGCTGGTCCTCGGGCGTTGCCGCGGCAGCGTTCGTATCATCGCAGCGCTGTGGGATTCCAGGCAGTTGCCGGTGGAGGCTGGAGCGGTGCTGCCGGGCGCCTGGGGTCTGCGGAGACAGGTAAGTCAGCTGCGGAGAGCACTGCTCCTCTTGTGCCCCAGCCCGAGGGCAACGCAGGTGTCGAGAGGAGGCCTCTTGCCCCAGGGGGTTGTCAGTCAGATGTGAAAGAGCCTCGGGGCCAATGCCCTCCTTCTCCTAGATGAGGTGTGGGATTTGCACCAGCAATGGGACCGGGAAGGGCAGTGGGACCAGATCCTGCAGGTTGTGTTCAGCCCAGAGTTGGCACCAGGTCTGTGCCTTTCTCTCGGGGGTGGTTTGTTCCTGTGTAAAGCCCGGAGGGAGGAAACAGAGCCATGCCCAGCCAAACTGCCCGACCACAGGCACTGGGGATGGGGTTTCTCCTTTTTGAAGAAGGGCAGAATTGAACCACAAACCCAGATCAATTCATTTAATCCTTGAAATCACAGTCCAGGGGGATGAGTAAGTATTTCCGCCGTGTTCATGTGATTTTAATGTCCCATTTTTTTTCTGTTAGTAATCATCAGGCGCCGTTTGGAGAGTGACAGGAAAACCAGTTTCGGGGAGGATTTCGCTCTGCGATTCCTCACCCCAGAGTGAGCAGGTCAGGATCAGGTCCTTGGGCAACGCTGCCGGTGGCACTGGCAGGGGTAGAGCTGGGAGGGGAGCGAGGGGCTCTTGTGCTTTCAGGCCTGTGGCCCGTGTACAGAAAAAACATGAAGCATCAAGAAGGAGCCGACAGGACCCTGCCCTTGGTGTGAGGGACTGAGTAACGCTCCCTGCAGCTATGTGTGCAGGGCGCAGGAGCTGGGCATGCTGTGGATGTCACCCCCCATGAGGCCGTGATAAGAAATGTTGCTTCTTTAACTCTGCATGTGTTTTATCTCCAATTCAGAATATCTTTTCTGGCACAGGTGTCGCACATCTTCTCAATGGTACCCAGGACAGGGCTCCCTTCCCTGCCAGGATGGCTGGAGCGCGGTGCACAAGCAGTGTGGACTGGACCCTGGTTACTGTCTGAGTGAAAAGGTGTTAGTTGGTGAAAATGCCATGCCATCAACGATTTGCTGCGCTGCATCATTTGACCACCAACACGAGGTGCACGTGGATCGTCGTGACGATAATCACCATCCTGATATGTGGGTTGATCATGACTGCCACCCCGGTCGACCTGGGAGACGCTACCCAGATCCGCGAGAGAGAGAACATCAACACATGACATCACCAAGACTCTTATAATGGGACTCTGGATTACCAATTTAATTTCTTTAGTCAATCTTATAGTAGTTGCTTTGGCTATTCTTTATATGTGTGTTCATTTACCAGTTGAGCCCATTGAGCGAGAGCAAGATGACAATGGCATAACAAGCCTATAAAGTTCTCCATTTATATATTTGTTGACACCTTTATTTACACCATTAATACCATTGTTTGTAGTTGATATAGAAATTAGAAGGGTTTGTTATATTTTACAATATGTTAAGAATAGAGTGTCGAAGCATTTGATCTGGCATTTGGTCAAGGGGGCATGTCTGAGTGAAAAGGTGACCAAACGCCAGCCCACATGCCAGACCAATGTGAAACACGAGGGTAAGTTGTGTTCAGCGTGTGAAGAGCTCATGATCACAGTGCGGACAGGCGCGTGATCAGACGGCCTTAGCGAATCAGAAGCTGCATGAGACGTGTGGCTGCACGGCTGGCAGTCACACTCTCCTAACTGAACATCAGCAGTATATTCTGATTGGCTTAGGAGTTTATAAAGGGACAGAGCGCCAAAGCACAGGAACTCGGGGTTTCCACGAACAGTCCTCATGGAAAGGGAGAGGACTGATCACCCTTTCCAGGAACCCGTGTCCCCTAGGACGATTAATATTGTATACTCGTTACCAAACATATCAAACACACCGAGCTCTCATACAACAGTTTTTGCTGTTGTTACCCGCATTTGCAATCGTTGTTCGTACTTCGTTGTTCTATTATCTTCTGGCTGTACATTGTAAGAAGCAGCTGCTGCCTACTTGCTGTTTAATTGCTGTTTAAGAGTTTTTCTGTCATCTTGCACAAGTTGTAAGTAAAACCT
>NW_005842771.1:661407-673488 GCF_000455745.1 Alligator sinensis
AGAAGCAAGGGGGGCAAGAGTGCCCAAAAGCCTCCCTGGCTCACCAAGGAGGTCTGGGAGTGCCTGGTTGCCAAAAAGGCGGCGTACACCCGGTGGAAGGCGGGGTGATCTCCGAAGAGGAGTATACCTCCACTGCTCGGGCCTGTAGGGGGGCTGTTAGGTGTCACAACCCAATTAGTAGTGCCCATGTCACTAGCAAGAGATCGTTCAAAAACATCCTTACTCTGCACTAAGTTAACTAAGGGTTAACAAAAGTTTTTGCCAGTAACCGCCTTTTTGCTGCGCGTGTCAAAAAGAAATTTATTGCTGCGCCACTAACAGAGATAAAACTTTTGCCTTCTTTGCTTTACATAAATCATTGTAATTGGTTGGAATGACAGGGGAGTATCCCTACTACAAACACCCTAGTAAAAACCACTATATAATTGGAGATTCTAATTAAATTTATGACGTGGCAAAAAGCAATTGGCTATTATACAAACAAAACCCCGCTGCACTTCCGCAAAGAGGAAGAAGAGGAGGAAGAAGGGGAGACCTCCGCACACACCTTAGAGACCTCTGAACGTACGTGTCAGAGTAACTGACAAATTGATCACTTGTCAGTTTCCCCCCGTCTCGACCCAATCTCAGACGTAAATCAACGACCTGCCGGCCCGACCTTTTCTGCCCGACCACCAAACTCTTATGCAGACCGACCTACGAACCCTAAGCTGTAACTAACCAAGTATCTCTGACCTCCGCTATTCACCACCTTGACGGTGTGAGTAAACAATCTTGCTTTGCAACTGATAAGCGTCTGTGCCTAATTCCACTCCAAGCGTCATAAAGTACCCGCCTGACGGGCCTCTAAAGGTCTCGACCCCCTTGCTGCAGTGCACGGCAGCGACATGGCGTCACGAACAGGATATGGGGAAGACGCAATGGAGTTGGAACTAGTTAAGAACTGCCCATGGAGCAGTGGGGACCACCTGACGTCCGATTCGGATGAACTCCAAGCGTCATAAAGCACCTGCCTGACGGGCCTCTAAAGGTCTCAACCCCCTTGCTGCACTGCACGGCAGCGACAGGGAGAAGAGAGCAGCATGGAGCCTGGGCAGGAGGATCGGGGCCCAACCTGCTGTGATGAGGAGGGGCCCATCAGGGCAAAGAGGTGGCTGTGCTCCATCTGCTGCCAAAGAAAACCGGCAGCTCCCAGCAGCAGGGGAAAGGAGGAAAAGACATCAGCCACCTCCAAGTCCAAATGGAGGTGGCCGTGGGTGTGCATGGGTAGTCGGAAGCCAGCACCATCAGAGCACCAGGCACCTGAAGAGGCGTGCAGCTCCCCTCCTGGGTCCTCGAGCAGCCTGGAGCCCGGCCCTGCAGCCCTGCAGCAGGAAGCAGCCCCCTGCCGAGCCGGGGACGAGGGCCCAGCCGCCCTGGGGCAGGAGCTGAGCCAGGCCCACAGCTGCCCCTGCTTGAGCCTCAGCTCCTCCTGGGATGCCTGGCACACATCCCAGGGGTCCGGGAGCACCAGCCCCAGCACCAGCTCCTCTTCAGAGGACCCTGAAAACTCCCCGGAGGCTGAAAGCACCAACACGAGCAGCACCTCCTCCTCGGAGGACACTGATAGCTCGGAGGAGTCCGACACTACCAGGTCGACCAGCAGCTCTTCCTCGGAGGACTGCAGTAGCTCCCTGGAGTCCAGGACCAGCCTGGCCCCCGATGACACCCGCACAAGTGAGGGGAGGTGCTGGGGCCAGAGGTCTCAGCATCTTTCACTAACTGAGGCCAGCTGGACTCTCCATAGGGCTGGGCAGGGGGATCCTGGCCAAGGTGAGGGGGCTGAGCCGCACCTCTCCCTGGCACATCCTGGGGCAGACAGTGGACTCTAGTGCTCGTGGAAGCAAGACAACATCTCTTCCCCTGATACCCACTTCCCTTCCCCTCAGGGGCACACCAGTAACCCTCTCCCCTTTCCTCCCTGTGCAGTGATTCCCAGCCCGGCCGGCGAGGAGGTGGAGGAAGAGGAGGATGAAGAGGAGGAGGAGGAAGAGGGAAGGTCCCCGGAAGAAGCTGCCCTCTTCCTTGTGAAGAAACCTGCAGGACCCAGATGAGGTATGAAACTTCCCCAGCGGAGCCGGCACCCAGTCACTCCTCCATTCTGCCATGCAGCCCATGGCAGGAGGTCACCCCCTGGGACTGGGAGCACGCAAGGGGACACACTTAGCCAAGGGGCGCTGCTCGAGGTGGGTGTTTGTGAAGCCCCAGCTGGGTCCCTCCCTCCATGGACACTGCCCTGCTCTTTACAACGTCTGCCCCAAGGAGATGCATCTCAGCACCGTGGGGTCAAAGGAGGCCCCCCACAGGGGGTTTGGAGAAGAGCAGAAAGCCCCTGGCTAAGAGCCTGCTTTAGCCCTGGTCTTGCTCCTGGTAGATGCTGGATGGGAAGGACAGGCAGCACTTCCTGCTGGCCATCATTAGCATGACCATCGCCGCGGACCAGAGCAGAGAGGTGGCTGTGGAGCTGGAGGGCCTGAAAGCGGCTGTGCTAGATAGGATCGTGGTGAGTACCACGGGATGGCGTGGGGAAAGGGAAGGAATGGAAATACCGTCTTGTGAGACCAGGAAGGAGGGGAGAGGTGGAGGGGGATGAGAGGGAGAAGGGCAGGTGCACCTGGCCCTGGGCATTGGGGAATCCTGCATCTTGAGGGCAAGGGAAGGGTGCGATCAGGAGAGGTTTGAGTGCCATGCTTGCAAGGCCGTGGGAGGGAGAGGGCCAGCCCAGCTGGGTGGGTGGGAGGGGGCTGGTTGGGATCCTTCCCCCTGAGCCTGCAGTACTGGGTGGTCTCCCGTGCGGGATGTGGCTGTTCTTACCTCCCCCTCCCCTTGGGTCTCACAGGACCTGATGGAGAACATCTCAGTGGAGGCTGACCCAAAACACATCCTGGCGTACAGCATAGACACCATCCGTTGCCTCAGGTACGGGGACCTCTGCCCGACTGTCCTCGCTCTGCCATGGGCCAGGGGGATACCTACTGCTCAGGCCCAGCTTTCCAGGCTGTTTTCTGCCCACCCCAGTGCCACCCCTGTCCCGCATAGCTCAGTCTGACGCAGGCCCCTCTCTCACAGTGACCCGAAGCTCAGCCTGGAGCCAGCACTGGAGTCGCGCCTCCTGTGGGCCGCCGTGGACAAGAGCTTCCTGGCCATAGGGCGTGAGACCCATCACAACCAGGTAGGTCCCCCTGCCAGTGCCATGTCCCACAAGCAACCGCTGGCAGGGGATGCCCCAGGCTCTGTGGCACTGACCCTCGGGTCTGCCTCCCCTTCCAGGTCATGCAGCAGCTGTATGAGGAGTACCTGGAGGGCCTGATGTGCTGCGTCTTGTCCAGCGCCCCCAGTCTGGGCAAGCTCTACTCCATCTGGGAGGTGAGCGCGATGCAGAGGGTCTGGGCTCAGGCTGGGACAGCTCTTGCCCTCTGCACTGCAGTAAGCCTCACTCAAACAAAGCCCTAGCTTGAAACTCGGGCCCTGAGGAGGATGTTGCCAAGGTTGCTGGATTCGGCAGGGCATTTACCCATTGATCTTAACATCTTCCTCCCATAGCACTTTACGTCATGGATTGAGGCGCCGGATGCCCAGCACCGTGCAATGGGCATGAAGATCACCACCGGCATCCTTGCCTTTGCTGTGCAGCTCCTCCCACAATTTGAGGTCAGTGAGCCCTGACCCCAGTGTCCTGGTCCCCTGCCTTTGCCAGGGCGCTCCTGGGAAAGTGGGATCAGAGCTGGACAAGGAGCTTCACTCCAGGGCCTCAGTGGTGCCCCCTGGCTCTTTATGCATCTCTTTTTCATGGCCTGCTCTGGGCATGGTCAGTCCTGGACATGGGGACTACTAGCCCTGGAGCATGAGGCACAGGGAATCATCATGGGGCCCTGAGCAAGTCCCTGGGCTGCAGGTTTCCATGGGAAGAGATGGGTATCATTCTCTGGATGGTCTCCACCTCCCTGCCCTCCTACTGGATAATGCGGAGAGGTGGAGAGAGAGAACTGGGCCTGGGGATGTATTGGGGAAGGAAGGTGGGACATGCATGAACTCCCCACTCTTCTCACCCTGCTTAGGGCTCCCCTGACATGCCGGAGGTGGGGGACATGGCAGCCCGCCTGGGTCTGTCCATCAACGACCCGGAGGAGACCATCAGCTGCAAGGCCAGGGCGTGCATGTATTTGCTCACTCAAATCCTCCTTCATCAGAGGGGTAAGGAGACCCAGCTGGAGTACAAGGCTCTGATGCCAGCAGTTTGCCTCCAAAAGCCTGGTCCCAGGTGCTGGGCCAGACACTGTGTCTCTCTCTGTCTGTTCCCGACCCGGGGACAACTTAGGCTATCAGAGTTAATGATTTGGGCCTTTTCACCTCAGTGCCCAGCTGTGGTACTGCAGCCTGTGCTAATGCACCAGTCCAGGGTGTCCCATGGGGGCACCAGGAAGCCCATCCCCAAGCCCCCAGCCCAGACTGGTCCAAGGATGTCTGGTCCATATTGGCTCCTGCCGAACGACGACCTCCCTGAGGGGACCCTGCCTTTCACGGTGCCAGAAGGGCAGCCAGAGCCCCATTGGGTGGACATTGAGCACCAAAGCTAGGATGGCAGCTCAGAGCCATGTGTCTACATTTCTCCTAGGCCAAGACATGCAAGGGGCAGAGAAGCTGCGGTGCAAGCGCCAGATGGAGCAGAGCCAGGTCCAGAACTACAGAGACCTGGCGAGAGTGGGAGAGGTGAGGATGTTGTGATGAAGGGATGCGGAGAAAGGTCTGATACTTCTGTCCAGCTCGCAGGGGTCTTCCTGCTGTGGGTTAGAGCCTTGCAAGTGTCCAGGGTGATGTGGTGCCAGGCCCCAGAGATGCAGCCTGGCTGTGGGATGTGCCAAGCCTTGTGTTCTCTTGTTTCAGGGGCTGAGAAAGATCTTGCTGGAGGAGCAAAGGAGATCTTTCCTACAGAGGGCCCTTCATGCAGGTCACAATGGACCGATGCACATCAGCCAAGCTGGGCTTGTCTTTCTGTATGCCATCCTGGGGGAAGCCAGCTGCTTGATGCGGCACAAGGTCAGTAGACATGTTGGGGTGTAAGGGGAGGGAGGAGAGTGAGCTCAGGGCCCCTTGCCTCTGCCACTTCAAGTCACTGTTGTCCCATCACCACCTGTTGCCTGGGGACAACATGGAGCAAAGGAGGCCAGTACACACTGCAGTCTGAGCTCTAGCTCATGGCGGGGTCCATTTGCACCTCATAGACTAACTCAATTAGTGACCTGCCCCTGTCTGTAAGGTGGCAGTCTCCCCTGCCTTCTGAGCAAACTGGGCTCTAGGAGAATGGGAGGCCTGCCAAGTGCCTTGGACAAGGGCATGGGGCAAACCGGTAGTGCCTCAGGCCACCAACATCTGTCTTCACCACGACTCTCTGAAAAAGGTCCTTCCGGGAACCTGCCCCCATTTCCCTGGGCTGTTGCCAAAACCCCTTGGTCACAGTCCAATCCCTGCCCCATGACCGCTCCCCACATCACCGTCCTTCTTTGAGGCTGCAGAGGCTCTAACTGGCTATTGTGCTGCTGCAGGAGAAAGAAATCCCCATCAGGGTCCTGAATAAGATACTCATTATCACCTGCCTGAAAGAGCTGCCTAAAGATCTGCAAGGGCACAGCCTGCTGGTCACCTACTCCAGCGCCCTCGCCCCTCTCTAGCCGCCCACACTTGCTCCTGCAGGTACTGTCCTGTCCCCTCTGCCCCTGGGAAACAGGGATCAGTGGGAAGGGAGGGGGAGGCTCTTGGCCTAACACAATCCTGCTCCCTGCCGTGTGTGGGCAATTCTCCCCTCTGCCCTGGAGAGTCCTGTCCTAGCATCCGTCCTCTGCAGGTCTTTCCTTTCTTTCCTCTCAATGGCAGGAGCCTTTCCTTGTGCCCTGCTGCCCCGGGTAAACCTCCCCTCTGCCCTGGGCGGCATGGTAGGCCTGCAGGGTGTTGCCATCTTTCATGAAGGAACCCCGGGAGCTCTCCCAAGTGGCTGAGCCACCCCAGGACAGGCGGGACCCTCTGCCTCCTGTTAAATGTTGCTGTGGCTCACACAGTCGGAGACCTGCTTTCCCTTGCTTGTAGCTCTCTCAGCCACGGCCCTTTTGGTGCTGGGGTTGTGCATTCAGAGCATCTACCTCATCTTGAGCGTGGCTGGGCAGTGATGCCTAAAGACGTTCAGCTTCTTTCATGCAAGAGGCTAAGCACACTCTATTGTGTTTTCCCTCATTCAAATGTTCAGGCCTTTGAGTCCCAGGAAAGCTCTCAGTCCCCACTCCCTCACATCACAGCCTTGTATCACGGTCCCAATTCATGGATCTAATCTTTTGCTGCTTTTTTTTACACTGCATAGCAACACCTGCAAACCACCTGCACCCTGACAGCACCTCCCTGAGTGAAGACGAACTCCCCAACCTCACTGGGAGCCCGGCAGCTACATAGAAAAGCTGCAACAGCGCCAAAGCCACCACACACGTCACTGACTGACAAGTTATCATCCAGCCCAAGCCGTCCTCCACAGCCACGTCAGCTTCTGCAAAGAGAAGCAGCCTGAGAAACCCTCATGGTGAAGAACTTGAACATCTTCCAGCCCGGCTCTGCAAAGGGCTGGGGAAAGACCAGGCACCACAAGTTTGTAGTGCGCAGGTTGCCCAGTGGAGGACGCTCGAGTTGTGTGGATGGCATTTTGTGACCCCTGCCTCAGGGCTTTGGCCAGTCGCCGTTTGGGGCCAGGAAGGAATTTTTTCCCCCTTCCTTTACGGAACCAACTTCTGGGGGTTTTTCGCCTTCCTCTGAGGCATCGGGACTCAGACCATCCGGGCTTCGTTTGTGTTAGTAGCCTGCCGTTGAATCCATCGAGGGCTATTCAGGGAGTGAAGAGAGCAAAGGCATAAAAAATGTGCACTGTTAAACATAGATTTAGTGTAATATGTAATGTTGAACATAGATGTCATAGAAGTTAAGACTAGATGTAGGATAATAAAGTTAAGCTTTACTTTTGTTTTCTTATAAGTGTCGGTGTTCATCTCATATTCCTGTGTTAAATACAAGCTCATGACATGCAAGGAAAGAAAGAAGACAAGGCAATCCACTGCTGTAGAAAACAGGGTCTACAACACACAGGAGAAACCTGGCATGTTTAGCTCAGAAAGTCAAGGTTGAGCTGTCTGAGAAGCTGCTAATGCTGTTCAATAGGAAACCACCTTTGTTACTCAGAGAGTCAACTTGGGCGGTCAGGGAGGTGTTTCAAGAAAGTTGCAAAGGGAAAAGCTTTCTCTGCTCCAGGTTGTCAAGTTCCTTTGGGTAGATGTGATATCTGTTAGGAGATATAGTTGGAAAAAATGTTCTCTGCAAGGTTTGGGGCACAGATATCCACTGCCACAACCAACAACCATTCTCCAGGTTGGTCTTTCTGCCAAGACCAGAGAGAGAAATAGAAGAGAGATGGGGAGCATGTTGCAAGAGCAAAGACACTGTGGTGCTCAAGGCACTCTATGGGATGTGAAAGGCCCAGCTGTGAATTCCTGCTAATAAGCAGCTTTCTCCCGAGTCTTTTCCTTGGAATCAGCAGGGCCTTTTGGTACCCAGTATATTTTTCTGGTGCAAGCACACTGTATACAAATAGGCACTTATAGCAGGCTTATCTGAGTAGGAGGGGACAAACCCCTCCCAACCCCCATACCCTCCATCCACAGGGCTCTTCCAGACTAATACTTGGACGCCAGCTGAGTTATGATCTCTCCGTCTTGGGGTCCAGGGGCTGGGGGGTTTTGTGTTGTGTTTGTTTGGTGTGGGATGGGAAGACCCAGCTCTGTGTCCCTGCTGCAGCACAGGTATCTTCACGGTCTTTTCCATTGGAATAAACAGGGCCCTTGGGAATAAACCCACTTAGCCTCTCCCCGGCACTCAGCTAGATCGGGCTTGCAGGGATCCGCACAGTCTGGATCCAGACCCCTGCCTACAGTTGTGGGGAGTAGTGGCACCCATGGTCGGAGCAGATCGGTGTCAGCTCAGGGAGTCTCAGGGATTCATACAGCCGTCATTCACTCCCCAGTGATGAAGCACATGGCCATGGGGCCTCCACACCCTGCAATTCAGTGGCTGCTTTGGTTCTTATTGGCGCCTCTCTTCTCTTCCCCCCGTTGTCCCGCATGTTACCCCCAGACCTGGTTATGCCTCCCAATACTACTCACACCGACACAGTACAAAAGACAGCATCCCTGCCCAACTCTGTTGCTTTTACATTGTCCGACGTAACCGGGACGTTTCCTCAAAGCGTCGCACTGGGAGCTCCTGGCTGGTTGTTTGCCCCCCGACCTCAAACACATGTTCACAGTCACTGCTCTTATGTGACATGTGAGGAGCAGGGTTTCAATGCCCACCCAGCCCTGTTCAAGACCCAAGACACCCAAAAGAAGGGAATGGAAGAGCTTGCAGTTGGTATCCAGGCCAGTGCAAAATCTCCGATATGCTGCTGTGTTTTCCCAGCACATTTGCACTGGTTCAGACAGACAGTGAATGAGCATGGGGAACAGTCCTCTGTGTCTGAGGCACTGCAGCAAATGCATGGCACACCGCGCACCAGCCTCCCACGCCGAGACTGCAAACGCTTTCTCATCTCCTCAGCTGCAGCAGCCTTGCCCTGGGCTCCCCAGCACTGCGGGGTGTGAGCAGTGTTTGTGGGGGAGGAGGAGGCTGTCGCTGAGGTTCTGCAATGTCCTGACACGGGAATTATATATCTGAGTGCACATGCACCCCAGGCCTGTGGAGGGGCTCTGCTCGCCCTAGGGGTGTGCTAATGTCCAGCCTGACACCTCAGGGCAACAATGATCTCCAACCCAGACCAGCTCAGCAGGGACTGACAGCAGCTCTCAGCCTGGCTAACAGAGGCTGGGCTCGCTGGACGTGAAATGCGTGTCTTGGGGTCTTGATCCCAGCTCTCCCAGGACAGGGGCACTCCCTGGCACTGCACTGAATGGCTGTGTCTGCCAGTGTGACACCGGCATCTGAATCTCTCATAAAAGGCTGCGCTGAGGGGATGTGGAAGGGGAGACTGGATCCTGAGACTCGTTTCCTCAGAGAAGCAAACAAGAAGGGCCCTGACAAAAGCTTGGCACATGATGCACATGGGGCTACGGCTACATGGCCCAGCCCTGCCCTAGGGAGGGCCCTGGCTGGAAGCCGACAGCCCACTGCAAGCAGCTTGTCAGGGCAAGGGGTTGTGGGGGGGGGAAGATCCCCCAGGGAAACTCCAACTAGCAGCTGCAGAAGGGCTTGCCCTGCCGCTCCAGGTGCCATGGGGCCAGCAGTGCTGCTGGGCTTGGCCTCACCCTGTGCTGCTTGGCACTGGTGGCACAGGCTCCTGATTTCAGTCCCTGCAAAGAGGATTTCTGTGGAGGAGCTGAGCCCCAGGGGTTGGATGTTACATATATAGCCAACATTTAGCTGAAACTGGGCATCCAACATCATTTTGCAACACTCTACAAGAAGTTGTAAAGGGGGTGGTCAAACACTGGAACTGGCTACCTAGCGAAATTGTGGGATCAGGTTAGACAGACACTTGGCTGGGATGGTTTAGTCAAGAATGCTCCTGCCTTGAGCAGGGGGCTGCACTACATGACCTTGTGAAGTCCCTTCCAGTCCTGCTCTGCTATGATCCTAAGGCACTGGCCTGTGACCAGTGCTGAGCCCACTCCCCTCTCCCCGTTTTAGAGGGAGACCTTTTGAGCAGAGAGAAGATGGGAAGGGGCTCTCATGGACAACTTCCCTAAGGTGAGAGTAGGTAGAGCCAGGCGCAGATCTGACCTGTGTAACAATCTGTTCCTTTGACGATGTGCTAGGAGAATTGTCTGTACCTGCTAGAGACGCACGACCCATTTCCCTGCAGAGCTGGGCATGGAGGAATGGGGCTGTCACCCAGGTGCTGCCCATGTGGTTTCCTTGATTGAGAGTTGTGGTGTAAGAGGGGAGGGGGTTTTCCTCTTGGATCCATGCATTCACTGTCAGAGAGCAGGTCCATTGGCTATTACCCATGGTCTGATGGGCTTGGGTTAACAACAAGTCTCCTAAGGAAGCAATGCAGGAGTTTTCGTCTTCTGCCTCATCTTCTGCCTGCCTCTCGGGATGCCACACAGCCCAGGACCACCCGCTACCCCTGAGGTACTGGGAAATAGGTGAAGGGCCGACGGGACCTCCAGCTGCTTCACAGTGTTGCCTGACTCGTGCTATGAGTCCAGGGCCACGTGCCTCCCAGGGTCTGTTGTGGGATATAGCAATGTTTTCTTGAAACAAGATGAGGCTGAAGTTGGTTGCTTATTCCCAGTTCCCTATTCCTTGTTCCCAGTTCTCTATTCCTTATTCCCAGTGCCCGGTTCCTTTTTCAAAGCTAATCTAGACCTAATAAAAGCTTCTTATTAATTAATGAGAGAGAATGTCATTAGCTATGCACATTTACTAATTAATATGTAAAATAATATTCTGCATCAAGTACTGAGCCCTAAATGAAGGTAGATTCAAATGAGATTACAGGGCAAAATACTTCTTGGGACACCCCAAACTTCCTGTCGACGCCACTGGGGGGGGGGACTGTCCTCGACATCTGTGACCGAGACTTATTCCCGGTTCCCTATTCCCAAGCACTGTTTGGCCGGGCCAGGCTGCCAACTGCCTCTCTGCTAAGTATCTGGGCCCAAAATTCAACTTGGGCCACCCCACGCCATGACTCTGTGGCACCGGGGGACTGCCCTGGACTCCTCTGAACAACAGAGGACAGCGGGAAGGCAGGGGGTGTAAAGTGGTAGCCTGCCACAGCCGAACCGCGTTTGGGCCGGGCAAGTCTCCGGTCAGAGCTGTGCAGAAGAGTTCCCCAGGAGCACAGAGGTGTTGCCCAAATGGCTAGTTTCGTGCCCCTGGAGGCTAGACCAATTCCACCTCAAGGAGAGAATCACACCCAGGGTGAGTCCATCATGAGTTTATTGGTTGCGCAAGCAATGTCAACAGAGGAGCTGATGCTCAAAGCAGTGTTGACCCCCCAATTTCTCTTGGGGTTACACTTTTATAGCTTACATAAACAAAGGGCTACAACGTGTCATACAACTATTGGCAGTACCACAATTTCCTTGTTGTTACGTCTTATCTTATGGGCTAGGCTTAGTTTGCTATTGGTTAATATCTCCTGTTAAGTTTAGTGCATGCGTATTTCAAAAGCAGAACTGCGGCAAAAAGTTCTGTCATATGCGCAGAGGAAAAGGGGAACTGCGGCAAAGTTAGTGTCTTTTAGTAACCTTATACCTTAGTGTAACTTCAGGGCATTAGACAAGCAAGGTTACAAAATGCAGAGCAAGCAGGAAGGAAAAAGAAACCCACAACTCAGACTTTAGGCCTTGTGCTTCCTACACAAGGGATCATGAGGGCCTCATGAGGGACTCATACAGCTATTACTCAAGTGAGGCCCAGGTCATAATGTATTTTTACCACAGAGGCATGCCATGAGGGGGCCCAGAAAGGATTCCTAGCTCTAATCCCAGCCCAAAAGCCAAGTCTTGATGCAAGCTGGTGCACTTCATACAGAAGCAATGGGGGTGTCAGTTGCCAGCCTGGCATGGCCAAGCTGAATTTTGGGCTGGGCAAGACTCTGGTCAGAGGAGTCAGGGAGACATGGTGCAGGGCAGCCCAAGAAGGATTTCTAGCTCTTTCCCAGCCCCAAATCCATTGCTGATCTGGGTCCAGACACTGAGCGCAGGGGCTGGGGCTGCCCGCCGCAGGACTGTGCTCAGGCTCTTTGGGACAGGCCCCGGTGGCGTCGCGAGGAAGCTCGGGACGGGCCAAGCACTATTTTGCCCCGTAATCCCGTCCTAACCCGGCCTGCATGGAAGCGCTGCACTCGACGCGGGGCATTGTTTTGTGCATCGATCCATATGTACGCAGGGCCCAAGACATGCTCTGTGTGCGGGGTGTGCAATGCTTTACAAACAGGCGTTTATCGGGTCTAGATTCGCCTTGAGAAAGGACCCAGCCCTGGAGAGAAGAGCCGTTCCCGCGATACCA
>NW_005842771.1:673513-706790 GCF_000455745.1 Alligator sinensis
CGGGAGGAGCGCGGCGCCGGCGGGGTTTGCTCCCGGCTCTTCCTCAGCGGAAGCGCCCGCGGGAGGAGCTCCCTTCTCCGGGGAGCAGGCGGCCCCGGCACAAGGCGGGATTTCGCTTCTTGTCGCCGGATCGCTGCTCGGGGGCGCACAGCTCTGTGCTCGGGCCCCTGCTGGTGTCAGGGCTGGTTGTGCACTGCACGGATCAGCTGCGAGTACCTGTTGGGTGCACCTTGAACTTGAGAGGTTGAAGTAGTCTATTCAATACCCTGGTGTTTTGGGGGGGATTGATGAGGTGTTTTGAAATATTGATGCAGGACATGACTGCAAATGTGTCAGAAGAAACAGCGGGTTTTCAGCTTGGTTAAAATCCATCCTTTAGAACAGAATTGGTGAAGTTTGACTCTGGTCCCAGCTCTTCACTAGGAGTTGTAAGCTCCTGGTTATCCAGGTCGTAAACTCGTGTTCTGGAAATAAGATTCAGCATGCCTTCAATCCCGAACAATTAATTACAACAAGGGGGTTGCCGTAGTTGGACATGTTGAAGCTGGTTTTGGGTGAAGGAAGTTTCCACGGGAGAAAGATCCAAGTCACTCATGTTTTCCATTACCTGTGCTTCTTGTATAGCCAAGTTGTTGCTTATTGTGGTTGGAAGGGGAAAAAACATGCTACTAGTGCGTAATCAGCTGTTTAAGTTGCCTTCGATATTACAAGTCGCTAAGTGAACAGCAGAATTAATAAGTAAGGGTTCACTGTGTGTGTGGTGACTAAAAAGTGAATTATTCCCCCTACCACCTGGCATGTGAGCGCAGCTGGGCCAGCAGTCCGAAGCGCTGAGTGCTCTGGTGCGCTGTAAGTCAAGGGAACTGCAAATCCAAGGAGAAAGTCTGATCAGAGATCATGATCTCCTTTTCACCTGAATGAGTAAATCTTGACTGACTGTATTTCTTTGCAAAATAGCATAATATGATATTTTGTTTTGGTGGTTTCAAAGCCATATTTTTATATATTGTAAGCAGTGTTGGTATTTCTTTAGCTAGAGAAAAAAGTTACAACTAGAGTTTACCATTTGACACATGCCATGTGCGCCCCAAACATTGTTTGCCTTCCACAAGAGGAAATTGGCCTTTGGATACCCCTCACTGCTGAGCGTGTGGACCACTCATTCTCTTCATCTCCTACTCTGTTTTTTTTGGATTCGGAGCATTTGGGGTTGGGGATTTTACTGCTGCGTTTTCAGAGTATTCTGTAAAACGAATCTAAGTAGCAAATTCCATTATGAGTTAATCTCAAACTATCAGCGACACATAGCGGGTGCACACAGGTGCACGTGCAGCCCCTGAGATTGGCAGTGCACCCCCTGTGATAGGCTGCCAGTGCTTGCTGTGCCCCCGCACTCTCCAGGGGCATGCGTCACTCATGTCTCAAACTAATGCCCCAGGGTGATGTGAGGGCAGAAGTTTAAAGTTCTGACACAGGCTGACCTGGGATTCAGGAGATCTTGTTTTCTTTCTTGTACAAGCTGCCTCAGTCTCTGCACGCTGAGCTCCAATGTATGTACCAGAGTGAGTATTTCAGAATTTTATCTGGTAAATCAAGTGATTTAAATAAGACAAGTCCTGCAGGCAAAAAAGAAAGCACGTGCTTAAGTGGATTTGGAGTTTTGGATTCCGTGGTCCATTAGTGCAGTAGAAAAGTATGCACACGAGTGCACGTGCGCTCCCTTTGTGCTGCTGGAGGGACCTCGTTTTGGATCGGACACAAAACCAAGTTTCTGGCCAAGCTCCCACTTCTTTAATTGCATGGTTAGGCATCCACTGCCCTGGCAATTATAACAGATATGGTACTCCTAATTTCCTGTCCTTAATTCTTGCTTCATCTTGACTATACTGTCTAGAAAAGTTTGATTCTGTGTGTGGACGTATCATTTTTGGATCTATGAGAATGCACCTATGATACAAAACTTAATTTAATGTGGGGGTGGGGGGAAGAGCAGGGGCAGGGGGTTAGAGCATTGGAAAGAGCATGTGGCTTGAACCATTATGGTTCATATTTTGAAACTATTGTCTAGTTTTAAATCTGATACATGTTTGTCCAGTCCTTTCCCTGGCTGAGAATGAGGCTGGTCTTAGTGACAGGGTTTCTTTGGCTTTGCTTTATTAGTTTGTTGATCTCCACAGATTGCCTGTTAGAAATGGGTTTACAATGCAGGGAAGACAACCCACCAGAGGGACATGACTGGTTTTTGGGAATCGGATCTGTTTTTCTTTTGTGGGAGTGAGTCTGCAGTTACGACTAAGGAGCAAGCCATGTGCATTCAAATTCAAGTTGTCTACATGCTTCCTGAGTGTAAGCAATCACTTCACAACTTCAGGGCATCCATCACAGCAACTGCTGTTCCGTCGAAAGTTGTGTAGTGTTTGAGATCCCACATGAACTTTTTGAAGTTTGAATAATATGCAGAGTGCCCTAGACTATATTTCAGGTCTTCCAGCGCGTCTCAGCGAATTCCTGATCGGTGCAAAACCTGCTTGCACCGACCGCAGAAGCATGTTCCCTGGCTGCAAAGCATCAATCAGACTTTTGCTGAGTTACCTCAGAGAAACTGGAAAGCAAAGGGAATGAGCAACAAAACACTTCTCCTAAGCACTAGGAAGCACATTCCTCATATTGTAGTGAAAACTGTTATTCCTGTATTCAAGAGGAACAAGAAATTTTTTTCACTTACATAAAAATAATATCTCTAGCTCTTTAAAATACCATTTTGTAAAGAGAACAGGTAACTCAAATAGTGTTTTAATGCCAGGTTCTTAGTAATTGATTTGCTGTAAAGATACCAAAGTAAAACAAATTAGACTGAATTTTAGTTTTTTGAGGGGCAGCAGGGGGAGCTCAGCTGTGGGGTGGCAGGTGTGCGAGAAGGCTGGCACCACTGGGAGAGGGCAGGGGTCGGGGCCAGCCAGGAGCATGGGCAAGTGACAGGGGGATCAAGCAGGAGATGGAGCAAGGCGGGGGCAGAGGATACAGGTACCATGAGGGCAGGTGTGGGGTGCACAGGCACGGAGGTAGGAGCGGGGGTGGCAGGCAGCTGGGGCAGGAGGGGGTGGGGGAGGGAGCTGGCAGGGCAGAGAAGAGGAGTCAAGCAGCCTTGCCAGTGCTGGTTGCTCTGCTTCTGTGTTTGGGGGGGAGGGATGAATATAAAGTGACCTTTCAAAAACTCAAGTCTATACATGGAAAGTTATAACAAATACATACGTGTTCTATGGCTAGAAGTGAATTATTCTGTGTTGTTTTAAATTCAGAGTAGTCTTGGGTTCCAGGTAAGATAGTCATTGTGGGAAGGTTGGAAGGTTGTTGTACACTTCCTGAACCATCACAACTACAAGGGACAAGGAGTTTTTGTGGGTCTAGAGGAGTGCACAGTTCTGACTTTTGGACTCCTCTGCACTATATTTTTATAGCGTTATCTTGGAAATGGAGAAACGAATAGCAAAATTCCCATTTCCTTCCCTGATATAGTATTGGACTCTCAGGGAGTCTGTAGTTGTACTGTCGTTGAGTCTCGCAAGCTAGTGGTGCTCAGTCTTTTTCCCCAGCAGGCCAGATGGGCAGTGCCTGGTCCAACTGTGGGTGGCGTGGTGTTTCTGCTCCAGTGCCCGGGGCTGGCTCAGCAGCCACTACCCAGCCACGCTGCAGGGAAGGGGGCAGCCCAGCCTGAGCCTGGCACTCCAGGAGCGGAAGGGGGCTTCACCCACCCCATGAGCTGGGGATTGTGGTGGGGAGGGAGGTGACCCAGTTCTGTGGCGGGGTAAAGGGGACATGGCTTCGCCCTGCGAGGCGAAAGAGGCATTGCCTGGCCCCATCTCATCCCTGCAGGAAGAAGGGGTTGTGATCCTGCCTTGCACGTGGGATGGAGCATGTGGCCCAGTGGCAGCCCAGGCCCACAGGCAAGGGTTGTGTGGCCTTGCTCCGAACAACTGCTGCCCTGCTGTCAGGTTTCCTGACCTGTGGGGAGCCCTGTGGGCCAGATGAAAAGTCTCTGAAGGCTGCAGCTTGAGCAACACTGCCATAACCTAACAGTATTCATGCACAGTATTTCTGATGTGTGGTTTCTGATTAGGTATTGTAGTATATTTTTGAGCCTGTAATATAATTTCTGGATATATAAGTGTCTGCTGTTTGCCATAGCCCTGGAAGTGAACTAGCCTGTCTTGTCCTAGATCTCCAAATTAGCTCATTGTACCAACCGAAGCCACCCAGAACCATTTGTCTTGTGGCACTGAATGACTTGGCCAAATCTACTAGTATGAGTCACTCACAAATTTAAACAAAAAGTGTTATGGGAGATTAAACACGGACAGAGTGAGGAGCATACAACATTTGCCGTGTATGTTTAAGGCACCTTGCATCTGACTTTAGATTTACAAAATAAACTAAACAAAAGAGATCATTTAACAAGCATTTAAGACAAGGAGGTAGAGGTCACCCCTCTCCCCACCAAAAAGCATTTGAAAACCAAAAACATCTATTTAAAACTCACTTTAAAATATCATCTTTTTATCAGTGAAAGCCTGCCCTCCAAAGCATTCTGACAATGTCATTGAAGCCTATACAGTGGGGCTGCACAAGGGTAATGGAGAACAGAATTTTTCTCAGTATGCTTTGAGTGGTGATTGCTAAATTCTTTCTAGGTGCAAGTGTCATATTACGTTCCTTTTAATTTAGGAAAGCATAGGTTTTCAGGGAGGGACATTTTTTAGATTTATGGATGGACTCAAGACATGGCAGGAACATTTCTGACTACACTATGGAACTGTGGCTTTCAGACTTTCAATGTCATTGAACCCTTTTATCTCAATTCTTCTGTGGTGGACCTCCTGCCCCTATCCTGTAAACTGACAGAGAGCCAAGCAACCTGGCCTGACAAAGGTGGCACACTGCCCCCTGGAGAAACCCCTGATGACCCCAGGTTTCCACAGAATGCAGTTTAAAAACCACTGTATGACAGGGTGACTGAAGCACCCCGCCACGGGAGCACCAATGGGGAGGCAAAAAGGACAAACTTCAAGAAACTACCTCAAGAAACAGGAGAAGCCGCGGCGAGCTGGGACAAGGAAAATGCCGCACTCCAGACAATCAGGGGAGTCAGCTGAGGCCACAGCAGATCAAAGGCTGCTGTGGCAAACTCAAATGCCAGGGTTTGAACCCGGGAAAGAGAAAACACCACGGCAAAAGAAAAGACCACACCGGAGAGCAAGAGAAGGAACATCTGGGTCAGACAGGTAGCAGACTCAGCTGGAAATAGTGGGATTTAAGGGACACTGAGGAAGCGTCCAGGGTCGGAGGAGAATGGAAAGACAGCAAAGAGCAGGAGAGCAGACGAAAGGAGAAGACTGACCCCGGAGCCTAAGGGCAAGGCCCGGTGAAGAACCTGATCCAACGGGGAAAGCCAACCAACTAGCGAATCCAGTACTGGGGGCTGAAGAGAACTGCTCTGGGGACCTGGGGAAGGAAGAAGGTACAGACAGAATTACTTCCCGGGAGGGTGGGAGAAAGAGAGAGTTGGTCCCAGTCCCAGGAGGACAACAGGGGACCGAAAGAGAGAAATAGCTGCCTTGGGATCCATGCAGGGAAGAACAGGACAAGCAGACAGTTAGCCAAGGACTCAGGTGAGGGTCCTTCGAGCGAGAGGGGGAACATCAACCTCAGAGGCACATAACAACATCCAGAACATCAGGTGTGATGAGGGCAAGGTATGGGGATGGTGGAGCCCTGCAAAGAACCGTCAACATCCTGAGCTTATGATCAATATCTATTGTCTCCCAAGAGTGTCTAGACATATCGCCCATAACATCAAAGGTGTGGAAGGTGGTCTTTCCAACAACGAGATGCTACCATTTCAATCAGGAGACGACATGGTGCAACATCAACCTCTTACACACTGCTATAGAACCCTGATTAGGGGAGAGAGAGGGCATAGTTACATTGTGGTCACATCTACACATGCTATTAATGCACTTTAGGTTTACTGCAGTAAAATACTGTGCAATGGGTGCATCTACACATGCATTAATGCACCTTTTCTAATGCGCGTTAAATTTAGAACCTGGAATGGGAGTTACTAAATTAATGTGTATCAGGCTGCACTAATGGACAGTAGCACATTTGCATACTTTTTTAGTGATGCTTAATGCATAGTTGACTATTTTACTGTGTATTATACAATATCATGGTTTTTTACATGATGCTTTAATGCACAGTAGAATAATCTACTGTAGATGTTGGGATGGGGCCTGATGTGCATGGGGTCAAGAAACAGCTGTCACTGCAGCCAGCAGAGCTTTCCTGGGCCCTTGCACATCAGGACACACAGCTGCCAAATAGGGCTTCCTTGCCTGGCAGGGGGTTCACTGCGAGCTCTCCTGGGTATGGGGAGCTGCTGGTGAGCCTCCTGTCAGGTGGGCTCCCCTGTTGGGCAGGAAGCTGGAAACTACGCCAGTGTAAATTACACCAGTGCACATGTGTCCACAGCTTAGCCTGGGATAGCTCAAGGCAAACAGACTATATTACCTGCTTCCCTATCAGCCAGTAGTGTGAAACAATAATAGCCCTCTACTGTATCCAGCTCCCCAAAGATAGCTGCTTTGAGTCCTGCTGTAATCTACTTCAGTGTACAACACTTGTAAATTATCTTGATAGAAATATATGGTATGTCAGCCTCATGTCCAGCCTGAATATTCACTTTTCACTAAAAGAAGCTATCTCAACACCTCATGTAAAATAAAAAATATATGCAGCACGTTGGGATATCATTACAGGAGTGTTATCTTGTTTAGCTTTTAAGTGGCTGCCTTACTAATTTTGTATTTAAAGGGCCCGCCTATACATCTTTTTACGCGTGCCTAAACTTAATGTGCATTTGCCTAATGTGCATTAAGGTGATTTAGGCACACACCTACATGTGCACACGCTAACTCATGTTAATGTGGGTGTGCGGATCAACTTGGGACTAAAGTTAGCTTTATGCAGGTATCCAATTAAGGTGCAAATAGACAAATCATCATTTTTAAGGCGCATTAAGTGTGCTGCACATGTGTAGACACATGCCCTTAATGCACCTTACATCAGGCTAAAGCACCTTAAATCAGCACATGTAGATGCACCTAATGTGTTACAACTGATACATATATCACCCACCCCTGTTAAAGAAATAAATTCAGTTTTGGGAAATTATCTCATCAGTGACATGATATACTCAAATGTGACACTGCTAATGTACTGCAGCACATTATCCCACCCTGTTTCATTTTTCTCATCTCTGTGTGCCACTCATAAAATCCAGATGCTGTTGCCCAGCTTTTCAAACATACTCCAACAGCAACATAAGCTAAACAACAGCCTCTCATGCCTTGACAGACTCTTCAGGCAGCTGTGTGGGTGGTTTTGGAGTTTCTTTGTGGTCTTTCATGTAGATGAGTTGCTGGTAGGCTGTTTCAGCTGTCTTGCTGTCAGGGGTATCAATTCCATTTGATTTTGAGGAATTTACACATCTTTATCCATTCAAATAAGGCTTTGTGTAAAGTTCCTCAGATTTATACAAAGTGTGCTTTTTTATAGGCAAATGTAATATTTGCCTTATAAAAACTTGACCTGCAATGCAGTTATTACCTCAAAATGTGATATTAATGGATATGGTTTTTATAATCTGTTTACAAGAAATGTATCATGTGCTAACTCTCATTTCTGGGCATCTGATAAAGAAGGTTAAAAGCTGAATGTTTTCCTGTAATTTTCCCAAGCTCAGTTCTGTAAATGTTGCATCCAGCAAATGTCATCTCTTCACTGTAGAAAAGACAGTCTGTGAAGTTCTGTCTGTGAGACAGTCTGTGAGATGAGCAATATGATCATTTGCTGGTTGAGCAAAACAGTTCAGTCTTGAAGAGCAGATGGAACTGAAAAGTGTTTATTTAAAATGTTCCCCAAAAATGGTAAAGGCCTGCTAAGATTTAAAGGGCCTCTTATTTTCCTTTCACTTCTTTATGCAGGCAGTCCTCGACTTACGACTTTTTGCGGTACAACAAATGGCACTTACAACTTTATAAGTTGACTTGTGATGGAAGGGGAGGGGGAACAGAAGGGGCGTGTGGGGGTGCAAATCAAGGCCACTGCAGTGAAGGAAGGGTTGGGCCTGGGACAGGGGCTGGGGCAAGTGCTGCCCAGCCACGGTGAGGCAGGCACAGGATGAAGGCTTGGCTTGTCCAGGAGGCACAGGGAGGGGGAGAGGCTCCTGTCACTGTATGCTGCTGGTCCAGGAGCCTCTGGTTTGGTGGCTCAGCTCCAGCTGCTGCTCCTGCCACTCATCCCGGGTGGCATGGGGGGGCGTGTGCCCCCGAATCTGCATGGAGCGGGCAGGGCCGGGGCTGCACTGTACTGTGCTGCGCTCTGGGTGAGTGTGGAGGTGCTGGGAGCAGGGGTTGTGCCCTGTCGCTGCTCACCCAGGCAGGGTGAGGCAGGCACGGGACAGAACCACTGCATGGCCTCCAGATGAGTGGCATGCAGCAGTGGGAGCTGCCCCCCTTCCCTCTCCACACCCCCCAGATGAACCACTGCTCCATCCCGTGCCTACCTCCCTCCTCCCCTTCCACCACAACAGACTTACCAGCTAGACGCAGCTGTATGGAGCATTGTAAAGGAACCAATCACCCATTTATAACATTGTTCCTATGGGAAAATTGGTTCTGAGTTACAACTTTTCAATTTAAGCTGCAGTTTTCAGGAACCAGTTGTGTCATAAGTCTGAAAATGGCCTGTATTGCAACTTCCATTCTAACAGTGATTTGAAACACAAGTCACCTCTGCCTTCACTGAAAACTGGAGCTCTGTTGGAACTCCACCAGACTTCATTTTCACCAGGAATAAGAGAGATTGTTAGGCATGTTAGTCTGAAGTCAGGCAGAAAGTAGGGCAGGGTGACGCCTTATATGAGACTAACTCATCTCTAAGCATCTGATGAAGTAGGCTGTTGCCTATAAAAGCTTCTGCCTCTCTGAATGAGTTAGTCTCTAACCGACATGCCATACATTCAAAATAAAGCTTGATAGAAACCAGCTATAAAAATGTTCTACATTTTTCAAATAACAAATTTATAGCTTGTTGGCCATTTTTATGGCTTATTATTTGCCATTTTTATTGTGCAACAAATACTTCGTACATGCAGGGCATTTTGTCCATGTGATGATGTTACCATATACACATGATGAAAATTTGCCTTTGTGTGGCTTAATGGTGTCACACTTTACACGTACGTGAGTTTTGGGAGTTTTAAATGAACTTGCATCGTCACAAACTAAACCACATCCCCCAACGTAGTTTAGTTTGCAACATTGCAACTTGGAACGTTGCAGCCATTAATCTGTCACTTTACCCCTTGGCTGCAGAAGAGATGGGCAGGCTCCACCAAAAAAAGGATCAGGCCCCTCACTGCTTCTGCCTTCACTAGGCATCTGCAGCCACCAGGACACCTGAGGCCACCCAGGAACAGGCAAGCTTGCCCCTGGGGCAGCACAGACAGGCAGCTAGGGATGGTGCACGGGGCACTGGAAGCCCGGGCAGGCTCGGGGAAGAGTTGGATCAGGCATCTCTGAGCTGGGGCAGCACCTGGCCTGCTAGCAGCCCACCCAGCCAGCCTCGGGGTGGGGGCACCCCCACCCCGGAGGGAAGGACCAGGGTCCCCTGCCGCTCAGGGGCTACTTGGCCTGCTTGCAGCTTCTCCCCTAGCCACAGGAGAGGTGGACAGGCTCCGCCAAAAAAACACGGATCAGGCCCCTCGCCACTTGTGCCTTCAGCAGGTGCTTGCAGCTGCCAGGACAATGATGTGTGTACAGTGACAGAAAAATAAAACCCACCATTTCAATTAAGGGTGCATAGAATGCAACCCTGAAAGACTAAACCCCATCACGTGCAAATTTAGTGTGCAGTAAATTGCACAATAGATGTCAATGTGTGCCAGGTGCCACTCTGCCCTGTCTTCTACTAGGGTCAAAGGTGTGTTCTCCCCATATGTCAGCTAGCATATGCCAGACATTATGAGGTAAAATCCAAGTAAGGATAAAGCAACTGTAGTTTTAACATGTTAGCAAGTGAAGATGTCCCAGTGTCAACCTACGTCTGTACCTTGAACTGATAACATTTATGAAAACTATGCTTGCCATTTTTTTCATGTGCTGGCTACCACATGGTAACTATTACATGATAACAATACAACTTTTTTCCTAGTACAGACAGACCTAAAAGAGTAACTGCATTATAACTGAGTTTCTGATACAGCAATTTTTGCCATCCAAATGGGGTCAAACAAGCACTCATAATGATTAGGATAAATATATAGCTTAGAAAAAGTGATGACTAAAAGGAATATGATATTTAAATTGGTACCATTAGTTAGGGAGTTTAAATTAAGGACTATGGGGGAAATTTGGAAAAGATCAAATTTAAGCAGGTAATGCTTTCTTCTTCAAGATCTCTTAGCTTGTGCATTAGTCTCTCTAGGGAGGTGGTGGAAGCCCTTACCTTGGACAATATGTACTATAAGAATCATTCCTGCATTGCCAAGGAAATATACTAGATGACTTAGTAAGTCTTTCCATCTCTACTTCTATATTAAATGACTCTAAGTATCTCTATAAGCTAGAGTTACAAAGAACCTCAGGCAGGATGAAGTCACCAAAAATAATACTTTGTAATTTGGCCCTCCTTCAGTGACAACGGAAGTTGTCAGCAGTAGGATTGGGAATATCTGTCTACTATGGGTCCCGATTTTCCACAACGCCCAAGCACAGCTTAATATTTTTCTATAAAAACTTTAAATAATTTTCCATGTCAGTAAAAGCCTTTTCCACATGTCCTTCCCTCCCTCCCCACATACACATCCTATGGGCTTTTAGTAAGCTTCATTAGTCTTCAGGGAAGCTGTGCTTAGGGGGTTTGAGGGAAGTGCTCCTTGGGTTTGTTGAAGCAGCGTTTCTCTGCTATTAACCTCTTATATACCAAACTCTTGTACTTGTGACACTCATTAAAAAATGTAAATTCTCCAATTAGGGGGGACAGATAGGAATCAAGTTAGAAAATGTCCAGTGAATGCCCCTCAGTTGCTACACTGATACAGCACATCTCTTGACTGCAGTAGGATAGATACAGATGCTTTGGAGGAGGTCCATTTCTTTCTTTGCTGTTGACTGTTAAGGGTTGTTGAAGTCAGACAGTTGTACCTCAGATGCTATCATGTGGATCCTACATGATTTCATTTTGCCTCCCCTTTTGATAATTATGCACCTGGTATTTGTTGGGAGGGCTAGTGAGGAGGCATAGGTGCCAAGGACAGCCAGTCCTGTATCTCTCTCATCTGATCCAGCTAATACCATTCAAAACCTTGCCAGATATCTGCGTAAGGTGGGGAGTAAGATTGCGGTAACTCAGCCAGATACAGGTAGATTGAGGAAAGCAAACAGAATATTAGAAGAGGATCATATCTGTTCTTGCCCAAGCAAATGTATATCAGCCCTTGTGGTGTCAATCTGGATAATATTAGAACCCCTGATTCTATAGTCTCCGTTTCTGGTAGGGCTTATTTTCCATCTGTATCTAACTAGAAGATTGCAACAGTTTATTTTGGATGTAAGCCTGTTTATCCAAATCTTTATCTTTTTAAGGCCAGATTTTTAAAACAAATTCTCAACTATTTGAAACAAGACAGAAATGGAAATCAATGCAAAAAGCAACTCCATTTTTTCACCTTGAACAGGCTACTTTGGCCATGAATTCAAGGGGGCAGCAGTTACAGGTGCTGCATGATCATCCTTTTCCCAACACCAAGAGGTGGACAAAGAGACACAGGGAGTAGAAGTCATGATTTCACCCCCTGGTACCAACATAGCAGCCAGAACAGCTGAGCTGAACTGTCACAATGGTTGTCTTAATTTACTGTTCCTTAAGCCAGCAGCAAAGCACCCACCTGGGGCATGTATTGGGGAAGCAAGGAGAGAACTCTGCCTCTGGGACATATCTGTGAGTCACAATACCCCCAGTGCTACTTCTAGCATAACACAGTTTATATATTCCCATCCACCTTGTTCAGGAATGTGCCAAAGGCCACAGTCTAAGTCTAAAACATGCAAGAAGTAGATGATAGATGCTGACGTTACTCTGTTACAAAACAAAAATGAATTGGTAGGAACTGAAATGATTCTGACTTGTCTGTATTGATGGTCCCACCAATTTGAATACTATCTGTGAGGAAAACGTTGCAGTTTAGCAGTTCCATACATACAAATGGATTCGGTTCTAATAATCAGATGGTCTTGCAAGATTTTCAGATTCATAGTTTTATGTCTCCACTTTTCAGTGTGATTTGTTGTTTAAGCAGCTGTTTTAAATTAGCCATACAATTATTAAAGATGGCACAAGCCCTTTCTGGTAGTTTCAAGCTTGTTGTGGAATCTGTGCAGGCTAGCTTGCACAGACACTGAAAGTGATATGACTCAGCAAAGATGCTGAAGTGACTTGAAGTGATTTTTCTGCAGCTATTTGGCCATTTCTTGGCATGCAGATCAGTCACACATTTTGTTAGCTTCTCAGAGATCTGTGAAATGTTGAGCTCTGATGTTTTCCTTCAGCCACAAGAAGACATGAGCACTTTAACCCTTCATCTGCTTTTCCCAGTGCCAAAATGAACAAAGTCTAGTGACTGCAATAGGATGCTATCACTAGGAAGCTGTGGCATCATGACAGTTAACATTTCCATGACAGCTTATTAAGATGCTGATTAAATACCTTAAAGGTAGACAGAATTTTGATTCCTTTTTAAAGTAACGTTAATATAATTAGTGTATATGGTTTCTCCTAAAAATGACAATAATATTTACATTTTGAGTAACTGTTCACATTCTGCTTAACAAATGCAGAACAAATCCAAGATAAAAATGTTCTTGTTGGTTCTAGTAAAAAAGAAAGTGCACCCTATTTTAAAACAATTTTTAAAGTAGTTACCAAGAAGAATCTACCGTGTCTGCTGCCAAGTTAGGTAGAATGTGGGTGCATTTACATCTGCCTATTTTATTGCGCGTTAAGCATCATGTAAAAAAAAAGTGTGATTACGCTAATGTGCAGTAAAATAAGCTACTGTACATTAAGTGTCACTTAAAAACCATGCACGTTCATTACTGCTTATTAAGGCAGCATTTGTTTAGTACCTCACATTGGAAGTACTGAATTTAATGCACATTTGGAAAAGCACCTAAATGTAAATGAGCCCTGCCTGATTAACTTTCTGTTGTGTGGGTGGAAGTACAAGTGTCACAAGCAGGTCCCTGAATCCATAATCTCTTCTTAATTTCACAAGAGATACACTTACAAACTTTATATACATGACCCTGTTTTAAATTATGAATGTGCCAAAATGGTGTGAAAAAGAAGGGAAGGGGTGGGGGGAGGTAAATGACACCTTCCCCTGCAGCAGCAGCTTTGCTCCCCTAGGAGCAAACTTTTGGTCAGTGACAACCCCACAGCTGCTGCTCTGCCCCCCCTGCCCATCTTGCACCCAGCGCCTGCTGCCAGAACCAGGAAAGTACAGGGTTGGGGGTGAAGGGTAAGCTACCCCACAGCTACGTTCTTGTCCCCCAACATAGGCAACACTCAGGGCTCATGCCCCTCTGACCCATCACTAATTACAATATTGGTATGTCTTTCTAAAAGAGAGGGTTGCAAAATTCTTGGTTGCAGATGTGGAATCAGAAAAAATATATGCCTTAAACTTTGACTATTTTAGTTATAAGATGACATAACCGCTTTGTGGAGAATTGCTGGCTCTGTATAGTAGAACAGATAAGAGAAAGTGTTTGTTCTTTGTAACTCCTCTGCAACTGCTTCGCTCACCGCGGCCTTGAAGATAGCAAAAAGTATGTACAACTCTGATTTGCAGGTGCAAGAAGGAGGTTTGTGAACTAACCTCGCCTCCCCCATTAGTTCCCATCCTGATTACAGCAAAGAAATAATGAAGTAATATTATAGCCGCTTTTCATGCTAATTTCACTATATGATCACGTGAGTTGTAAGCAACTGTTAAAAAGTATATAAGCCTCCTGATTTTGCTCTTGGGGGGGGACCCCTTCCAAGTGCTTGGGAGATCCATGTCACTTTGGAGTCCCCCCTACAGCTGTAGTTTCTTTTGAATAAAAGCTTCTGCTGACCTGATCCAAAAGTATGCTGCGTGTGTTTCCACGACACAGATATTGTCATGATGGAACTGCATCTTTTACAATCTAATTAACTTCTTCCAGGGATATGAATGTAGATTCCCAGCATAACTGTCCCAGTGTCTTAATACCAATATGCTTCCAGGTTTTAAAGCTTTTCAAATTAAATTCACTGTTATTAACCATGGATGTTAGAAGTGACCAATAAGGTCTTCATTTTCTTATTTTATCATTATTTTCCTATTGTTGCACTCGTAAAATAAGTAGTTTTGGTATCTGATAATAACAAAGGTAGGGTTCTTTGGCTGAATAAGCTAAAACATCAAGTCAAGAATTCTGGGAACACTTGCCAGCTGCCTGTTTAATACTGGCAGTAATTTTTCAGTCTATTCGGTGAGGTAGAAGCATAGATCTTAGTGTCTTGATTTAACATAGAGATAAATCTATGTGGGCATGTCCACTTGTTCATTAATGTGCTTTTAGCACTGTGCATTAAATTTAGTACTTCTAATGTGAGGTATGTGCATTAGGCTGTCCTAATGTACAGTAGTGAAAGCGTATGCTTTTTTAGTGACAATGTGTAGTAGCCTATTTTTACTACATAATAGCATATTAGCATGGTTTTTCACATGGCGTTTTAATGAGCAGTAAAATAGGCTACAGTGCTTTAAACTTAGCCAAGCTGCCCTTTTTGGTGTAAACTGAAGGGTTGTGGCCTGGATCCTGGGGTGTCAAAATCTGGGTTGGTTCCCGCATAAAGAGCATGGTCTTGCGGGAATGACCATACCAACGATTGTGGTCGCTCATGGCCATCCACTGTGCCTACAAGGTCTTGACCCTTATATGGCACTGCTGTGCCATCTGGGAGTGCCCTTGATTATGCATCCCACCCAAGAGGGCCTCATAAATATGGGTGTTTGAGTGCCTACCCTGCGCAAACTGCCTCTGGACCTCTGCATCCTCCTGGAGCACCACGAGGTCATCAACCTCCTTCTGGTTCCAGTTGGGGCCCCAGGTGGATGGCTTGGGTGTGGAGGACAGGGAGGACATGGTGTGCGTCCCATGGCTTTTTATCTGTGGCCAGTACCGCACCGTGGCCAGCAATGGGGCAGAGGGGCACAGCCAGGGACTGGATGCTGCATGTCAGAGGCAAATGTGCAGGAGCTCCAGCTAAGCCCTAGGGCACAGGACTGGCAGAGGCAGCCTGGGGCACACAGGTCCTTCAGTACCCAAAGGTCCTGGTATGTGGTCCCCAGGGCACATAATGGCTAGAGGCCTTTTATAGCCTGCAGCTAGGGGCTGCCACAGGGCAGCCCAGGCTGGGGCAAGTGAGGCACCCAGCCAGAAGCCCTGGGGTTCAATTCAGGGCAGCCGCCTAGTGGCTAGGCGGACCTGGCACTAAAGTTAATGCTGGGTCATGTCTACATGTGCATAAATGTGCTTTAATTGTGCCTAAATTTGCAGGTATCAAATTTAGGCTCAATTAGCCATTTTTAACGTACAGTAAGGGCTTGCACGTGTGGAGGCGCACCCATACTGCACATTAAGTTAAGCTAATGCGCGTTAACACATCTTGTGTATATGTGCCCATAGAGTGGAAATTGTCAACCATCAGATTATCTGGTGTGCATCAATTAGATCCTATGTCAATGATAGTTGTGGTTTTAGTTTCCTTGATATTTACATGCATTTTCTAAACAAGAGGATTTTTCTGATTACATAATTGTGCCCTTTTCCATGTTTTAATCACATGCATTACTAATACCCATTATTCCCATTTTCTAAGATTAATATTTTCACAGATCTGTAATTTTTTTCAGAATAGTTTTACCGCAAGAAATTAATGCCACCACAAATATATGATTTTATGAATAGTCTGTAGAAAGTAGAAAATGGAACTTTAAACTATTGAGACACTTCTGAATCATTGATCATATTTTAAGTCCTGAGCCATCAACAACAGTACTAAACATACTTAGCATGTTATATATGCCTTTTTATCTGTGTAAGTGGCAAAGAAAAGGCATTCATATAGCATGTTCTTTGGAATAAATAGGAGGAAAAAAGAGCTACATAGAAACTGGCATGTGGACATGACATGGGTAAGCTATTTGGACACAAAACACAAGGCAATAATAAAGAATTTGTTATCAGTTGAAAACCCACATATAACTACTCAGATCTTAATGCTTTACCCCAAAATTTGAATTATTTTTGTAAGGCAGGAAGCACACAGAAAAGATTGTAAGAAAACACTTGTCTTATGACCATGAGTAAAGGCTATCAGTGATAGTTTTTGGGTAGGGTGCTAGCTGAAAAGAGGTTTAAAGGTGGAAGTAAAGAAATTGTCTCCTACTATGTTCAGGAGAAAAGGACTTTGTGTACATTCTTTGTATATAAATGGTATTGAATCAAAGAAACTGGACCCAATGATCTTGCAAAGTCCTTTCTAGCCCCTTACAATCTATGCATCTATGAAACACTTGATTTATTATCTGTTTCTCCTAATGGAAACAAGTTAACTACTTGGAACAAAACGGGTAACAACACCATTTTCCCATTCATACTTAAGAAAAAGTGGCAATTGCCATGGATATCTCTCTCTCACACACACACACACACACACACACACACACACACACACACACACTGCATCTAGCTGAAGAAAGATCACTTTTTAACTGTCATTCCCAGAATAGAAACAAGCTTTTTTTATTATCCAATTCATTTTTCTGGTACCTTGTATCTCTTAGATACCAATCTGCTGATAAATTTTTTTAGTTTGCAGAGACAATCAGCAGTCTCAACAATGTTTTCATATGCCATGGATCCATGTCTGTTTCTATCTAAACTTCCTCCAGCAGCTTAATCATTGCTATGATGAGATAATTAGAGCTCTCTGAAAAAAATAGAGAATAATCTTGCTACCAGGCTAACAGGGCATATTCCTAATCTGAATATAAATTTAATTTAAACATATTCTTAAACCCAATAACTACATATGATTTTAAGCAAGCTATGATTTTTTTTAATTAGGGCCAGATTCTCAGCTACATTAGAACTAAGCTTCCTTTCTCTAGTAGTCCTTTTGAGTATGGTTAATGTGCAGCCAACAAGATTACTCTTTGAATTTTTGTTTGTTTGTTTGTTTGAGGTTTTTTGCAGGGGTGTTACTTTTGGCTTGATTTTAGGAACATGTTCAGGCATTTTTGAATGCATAAAGATATTGGCATTTTTGCTTTGCATTAGAAAGCCTAAATATATACATTGAAGTTTTGCTGTGTGATGGTGGGAGTGGAAAAGATAATAGACATTCCAGAAAGAAAAGAAAGACTTACTATTTTTGGATTCCATTAATATAAAGAAACATATTTGCCCTGCTATCATGTTATCACTTTAAGAAGCAGGCACAGCAAAATTATTTTTTCTATCTGATTAATTCATTTTCCGACTTGATTCAGTCACAGTCAAATGCCTATACAAAATGGTCATTCTCGGGTGTTGTTTATCCTATAAGTCCAGGTATAAATAGAGTTGTGGCCTCTGAGTAGTATACATTTTGGACTATATAGAATTTTTCTATTTGCTCTATTCTTTACTCCTGACAGCCACCTGCCATCTTTTCATCTGACTTTAGGGTTTATGAAAGGTACTGGATTAAACCCTCTGGCTGTTATGTCCCATTATAGGACATATAGGAGGTGATAATTCTGGATGGCAGGAAAGAGAATAGAATGACACCCTAGTTCCCATCAACTTCAATATGAATTAGGAACCCAAATCCTTCATATATATCTTATGCATTGAAAATAACTCTTGCATCTTATTTACAAGGGGACATTGACCAGACTAACTATTCTAGAATAATTCTCCATGTGGCCACTCGTGTTTTTTCCCCTCAGTATTTTTCTTACAAGGCAGTTAGCATGCAGAAAAAAAAATCATGTATTTCTGGAATAGAATGATCAGATATTCTGGAATAACTAATTTATACCAGGAAAAAAAATGCCAGAATAGTGATGCCAGGCAGATTTCCCCTTGTGGGGTGTTGTTCCCACTTGGTCCTGCATGCTGAGATCAGGTGCCACATCCAGCTCACAGGACGCAGGGCTCCCCACGGGTCCAGAGATTTGGCAGAAGACAATGCCACCACCCTCCCACCAACAAATTTCTGGATCCATGGGGGCCCCACAGACCAGATGACATAGTGCTATGGGCAGAAAGTTGAGCATCCCTGTTTTAGACCATGTCCTATTCCCTAAGAATGTTAATGAAGACTATTTTATTAAAATCTCCTGGTCATTTTGAAACCTTGCCTACCTCCTAGTCTCTGAATCTATATTCTTACCCTGCCCACTAAATATAGTTATTTGTCTACATCAGTTATATAGTTCAAGGGGTTACATGACATCACTGGAGCAGATAGCTTCCTGAAGCTAGACCTTCATGACAGAGAAGACACAATCCACAAACATTGCTAATCCCCGACCCCCAGAACTCCCCAAAAGCATTCCCCCTGTTTGTAGATTGCATATTCCATGTAAGGAAGTGAAGCTACTTCCCTAGAAGATACTTGCTGGAAGTTACTTATTCGAAACAGCTCACAGGGCCTGCAGAACCCAAGACAGCTGCTGAAGGTTGCAAAGAAAACAAGCAGAGCAGAGGAGAAATACAGCCCCTGTGGCCAGAGAGAGCTTTGGAGAGTTAATGTCAGAAATTAAAGCTTTAAAATCTGCTATGAAAGCACAATTTGTTAAGATCAAAGCAGAGAGAAAAGAAATTGGGGGCAACATCACAGACCTGGAGATAAAGTTGGAAGGACACCTGCGCTCAGCAGCAAATCTTCCATATTAAATTAAGACAACTGAAAGAAAACAAAGAAAGGAATTTGCTGAGAAAATTAAGATTATAGAAAATCATGAGAGAAGAGATAACATAAGAATAAGAGGACTCTGAGAAGGTATGGAGAAGGGAGAGCAGAATATTTAAAGCAGTATCCCATTCCTTCCTTTAGGAAATAGAAACAACAGTCTTTGTAGACAGAGCCCACAGAGCTCCCCAATTCAAACAAACCAGATACATGATACTACACTAGTTCTGTTTTGAACCAAAGTAGCAGATTCGGAAGAAGGTTAGACAGACTTTTGATCCTACTTTGGGAGGATGCAACATACAACTGTTTAAGACTCACAGGCAACATTAAGGAGAAGGAAGGAACTTGAGTGGAATTAGAGCATCTCTCAGAGAAGCAAGGAGAAGATATAAATGGAGTTTTCCTTTAAAATGTAATCCTTATTCATCACTTGTAATAGTATACTGTAAGCAGGGATCTACCTAAATTGTGGTGAGACAAAGGGGTTTTTGCAGTCCGCTCACAATGGCCAGAGCCAATTTCATGGGAATTTCATGGCAATGCTTGGCAGAGAGGCCCCAGCGGGGGAAGGAGAGATGAGGGGGCAGCCACCATCTTGATTGCTAGCTGTCCTCCGTGCAGCCCCACCCCTTGGCACCGACTGGCAGAGAGGCCGGGGAAAGAAGGGACAAGCGGGTGGCTGCCATCTTAATTGCTGATTGCCCTTCATGCTGCCTTGAGAGGCCCTGGAGGGGGATGAGGGATGACAGGGAAGCTACCATCTTCTCTGTTGCCCTTCATGTCACCCCACCAGCTGGCGCCTTCCCCTCCCCACAGCAAGGACCACTGGCTCCCACTGGGGAGCCAACATTTTATATTTATTACGTTTTTTTAAACTGATTTCGCAGTTTCCACAAACTCCAAAAAACTGTGAATTAAGTAGATAGGTCCCTAATTATGAAAGAGAAAAGAGAAGGTCTTAAAATCCTTGAGAAACTAAATTTAATAGAAAGCATCCTGGAATCTTACCCTGAGACTGACACAGACAATGAGATGCACCGAATCTCAGACTGTTAAGCCTAGAATAGTAGTTTTGAACCTGTGGTGTGCAGACCCCTGGGGGGAGCCCAGACTATGTCTAACGGGCCCACAAAAGATGACTTTGATCAATCAAAAGCATATGAATGCCCACACTTACAATTCAAAGGAGTACCTACCCCCATTCAAAAATGTTTAGGGATCTACAAGTGAAAAAAGGTTGAAAACCACTGGCCTAGGAGAAAGAAGATGCCAAAGTAAAAGTACAAGGAGACTAGGAAAAGTCACAAAACTGGGATTATTCAAGAAGATATGAGTGGGACTGACTGATAGTATGTGGGAGAAAAAGTAAAAAATGGAAAGGGGGATATCATGGGGCAAAAAAGATAAAAGAACAATGTTGGGAACCAAAATAATTAGGAAAATGGGTAAGTAATGACATGTTCTAAAGCTAAAAGAAAAGAGTAAGGCACTGGGGAAGGAATAGGAATATACTGTAACATGGAAAGAGACTGGAGGAGGGAGGCCTAAAATGTGGCCCTTCACACCACCTCTGTTCAGAAAACATTATCTGACAAACTATAATATAGTGCCATGACTCCCCTAGGTTGGGAATCAGAAACCTCCCAAAAGACAGTTCATTACTCAAGTGCGGAGGGATTCAATACTCCTTTCCATCTGTGGATTAGGGTGAATTTTCACATTTCAGGAAATGAGTAGAGTACAAAAATAAGAACAGTTTGGGGCTCTAAATGGGATGAAAATTGGACTGGGTAAATAATGGAGGGGGAGTGGGGGCTTTAGTAAATAAAGTGAACTTTAGGGTGAGATTGTATAAAAGAATCCACAGAGAGCAAAACAATATTACAGGCATATTAAGTAGCCCAAATATAACCTAGATAAGCTCTATTTCTTATTTTCTTATAAAGAGGTAAAGGCAGTTTCAGCACATTCATCAGCTCGTAAGTCAATGTCTTCAACCAGATTGTTTGAATGTTAACATATATAAAGATATTGATAGTGCAGATGATAAATTATAAGAATCATTTTATATTATTTCCTTTATAAATATGTAATGACTCCAACCTCATGCAATTCCTATGTATTACTGCAGTGTTGTGATTTTCTTTTTATATCTGCCTGAACAAAAAAAAATTCTGAAACAATATGTAGCTTAGGGTGTATTCTAGAATACATTACACAAACTAAGCAGTATTCAATTCAAGCAAAAATCTGGCCTAAAAGTTATAAAACAATTTAATATTTCAGAAAACTTGCAGTGTTTCTATACTGGAGGATCTCATCACATAAAGTATTTTTACATATTGACAGAAAATGAGAAGTTTCCATCACAACACAAAAACCTCCATTGGAAGCAGTAGAGATGGCTTATGCCACAAACTCCTGATGTTACTGCTAAAATTACAGGTTGATGAAAACCTACAATGTACACTGGTTGGTTAAGAATACTCTGATCAAATGTAAAACAGATAGGAAATTCAGGTGACCTCTCCTCTGCAGTGCTATGGTAAAAAAGGTTTGAATACTCCAGCAGTGTTTCCATATTTAAGTGATAAGTCAGTATATAATGTGCCAGTACAAACAATATCATTGCATACTAACTTTGGAAATTCAGTGTGGAAGACTGGTGTGCCAGGGTAGAAGGGAACCCATTAAAATAAACCTGACCATTCAAGGCCAAAAAAATCAAAAGGACCTAGTAGATTATTCAAGCCAAATCCTGAATATGAAAAAATTAGAATGTTATACATTGAGCATGTACAGAAACAAAGCATAAACCTGTTCTCTTATGAATGGACACAAGTAAGGAGAGACTTTAAGAGAACTTCATGAACATCCCAGTTTTCTCTAACTATTGTTGGTATAGAACATATCTTAGCTTCCTATTAAATAGCTTCCTATTAAAGAAAGGCAAAAGAAGATGCTCAGGGTTTTGGCGTGGTTCTGGGTTTTACAGCTACAAGCAAATTAGAAATACATTATCGCTGAAGTTAAAGTCAGGGCACTACTACACTCCAGCTGTTTAGTGAGCTGGAATATCTCCATACTATGTCCATCAAGTTAATTCCACTGAAGGACTACTCAGGTCATAACCAATAGCCCAAAGTACATTATTTTAGACTGCTGAAATATGTTACTATAATCAGAATATAATGGGGGTGGGGGGAACCATATATACATCTCTGGTTGCATACACTGTTTTTGAAGACTTCAGGTGTTACAGACACATTCTGCCATGTACAATCACTGTTAACAGCTTTATTGACAGCTATGCATGCCATCTGTTGAAGTAGGCTGTCATCTATGAAAGCTTATGCCTCTGAATGAGTTAGCCTCTAAAATGACATCCTGCCCTCCTTTCTGCCTAACACCTTTATTGATAGTCACATCAAAGAAGCTAAAACCTGGTCCCTGATTTTCCCAGAACTAACATGTTATTTATAAATCTTCTCAGTTACACAGGGCTAGGAAAAAAACCCAAAGCTACAACAACTATTTGCTTTTTGAATATAGGGAAGATTACATCTCCAATACACTTTTGCCATTTGATCTGTGGATGATAGGTTCAGGGTTAGGACAAATGCCTGGGCAAGCAGCCACACATCTGTCCAAGCCCGGTGGCTCCACCTCGTACCAAAACTTCCAAAGTTGGATCCCTAAAATTAGGAGTATAATGCAAAGTAAAGTGAGAAGGGTGCCAGAAGCGGAACACAAGTTTATCCCTCTTCCATTCTGAAAGCAATTTCAGTGCAAGCCCAGAAGTGCCCAAAGCACTTTTGCTCAAGAAAGGTGTTGAGGTGTGATTTGTCCTCAAGATTAGCTGTGGTGTCCAAGGCACCTGGTATAGACATAGCTATACTGGTAAAACACTTTTGACACAGGAACTGGTTTTCCTCGCAGGGACTTTTGCTGCTGTCGGCTACATCTACACCTGAAACCATTTGCCAGTACAACATACCAATATAGTTAATTAGTTATGCCAGCACAGCCACTAAAATCTCTGCTTATTTTGTGTCCATTCATATGAGACTAGGTTGTATTCTGCATGGGTTCAGCATGTAACATTGTAACTTTTCATTAGCATGTCTCATTTTCAGCATATATATCTATATATATAGATACATATATATGAAAAGACCTACTAAATTATATATACTGAAACATCAGAAAAGACCTATTAAATGTATATACATATATATATATATATATAATTTAGTTGGTCTTTTTTGATGTTTTAGCCCTTGGTCAGGCTTACTTTACTGGAGTACTTACTATCCTGATGTACTAGTCTTCCTCATGCTATGTGTAAGCCTTCAAAAAGAAGCAGAAACAGGTCTATTTTGGGGGTTGCTGGTGAAGAAGAAGATTGTTTAGGAAATCTGTTAACAGTCAAGTCATTGTTGGAAAAGTAGTCTTTCCCTTCTGTTTGGTTTTATTAATTAATATTTTCCATGGCTTCACTCGCAGCTGTTCCTTGTTCTCAACACAATAAACTAACCACCTGGCTAGCTGATGGATTTTCTTCTATAGTAGCAAGAGAGTCAGGGTTAGAAAATCTTTTTTTAATGGAAATATCAAAGCTAACACAGAACATAGTATTTCAAAGTAGTTTAGAATGAATGAACAAAAGTTTTAAAATATTTTATTTTACCACTTTGGGTTTAGAAATAAAGGAGTAGGACACAGGTTGCTGCTAAGAAGAGCTAAATGCAGTAGCAAACCACAATTGATACTATGGTGTTGAGCAACAGTACAAAATAGAATAGAATGGAGAGGACAGAGGGAAGAAGGGGGAAACTATATATACATCTCTGGTTATACACTGCTTTTGAAGACTTCAGGTGTTACAGACACATTCTGCCAGGAAAAATAGGTGAAATCTGTAGAAAACAGCAGATATGTATTTAACTCCCTGCACCATATAGTGGCAGGCGTGCACATCCTTGCATAGTTACTAGTGATTTGGGAAACATTTGCTTAAAAAAATGAAACAGTTAACATCTGAGCTGGCACTTTTTGTTCTCAGCATGAGCACTTAATCACTTTTGTAGGAATTAATTACCATGTTACACATATTCTTGCTTAAGAAAAGGACATCCTTTCCAGGGAATGGCAGCTTTTGAATTCGAATGTTGGTGCTTTCTTTACAAAATCAGATATTTAATTTAATACCCTGAGAAAGGCAAAGTGGAGAAGCACAGTAGCACCCAAGATGAAACGGCCCCCAATTTTTTTTTTTTCAAAAGTTTCTTGATTAGTTTTATAAAGCTCTTTGACTGTTAGGCCCTGTTCCAACAAAGCACTTAAGCAAGTGAGTAATTTTAAGCTGCACCATTGCTTGTCTGATCTGGAGCCTTACTGTCTTTTTAAAAATTATACAGCCACCCATTTTTTCCAAGGTAATCAACTCAGACAGTCTCAAACTTAAAATTTGTCTTTTACAGGAGCTGTGAAAAATAGTCTCAAAAAATCTCACAACCATGGAAATGAGCCCTGTTTCAGAATTTGTTACATATTCACACATATATGCCTGTCATAATTAGGTTAAAACGGTGTGTTCTTAGAATGCATTAGCTAGATCTAAAAGGGTTGGGACCCACTGTTTTAGTTCCTGCTTGCTAGTTCTCTAGTTTCTAGCCTCCTTATTCCTGCCTGCTGGTTCCTTGTTCCTGATTCCAGCCCAGGTCCCTGCTTCCTGACTGCCAGCTCCTTTCACTAGTCTGGACCTCTGATTCTGTCCTGCTGGCATCTGGATCCCTGTTTCTGGCTCCCAACTTGTCTTCTTCTCATCCCGTGGATTTTGAGCCTATGGGGTCAAGTCTTAACTACCCATGCCCTGGTTGTCTCCTGATACAGACCTATCTTCAGCTTCTTTGGGAGCTCTACACAAGATGTTTGCTGTGCGGTTGACTAATTAACTGCACAGTAAATGTCTCAGCATCTACATGTGTGCCCCTATAAGGCACTTGAAACTAATTAACTCTGCAGCAAGGTAATCTTGTAAAATATAAGTCCTACTCTGCTGTAGAGTTTTTTGTGCACGACAGCACGTGTAGATGCTGCCCCAGCTGGCTGGGCACAGGGTGCTTCAGTACAGGGCTAGCTGGTAGATGATCCCCACGCTGAGCTGCTCCCCCACCAGCCACTCTGTACCACGTGGAGACAGAGGAGCAGCCAGCTGAACTAAGGTTGGAAACCCTTGAACTAAGATATACGTGCCATTCAGGACACATTACTAATCAATTAACTTGATGTGAAGTCTCTAATGACCAGCAAGTCAACAAAGGCAGGAGTTGTTTCTGAAACTGCATGTTTCTTCGGTTTCAAACTCCTAAAAAAATTGCCACATTTTTAACTCTCCTATGAAATATGAACTTTCATTTCTACCTGGGAGAACTTTTACAGTCTTTTCTCCCATGCCTGAAGAAGGGTGCTTGTGCCTGAAAGCTTGCAACTAAAAATTTTTTTTTTGGAAAAATCAAGTTGGTCTAATAAAAGATATCACCTCTGCCATGGTTTCTGAAAAAATGAATGCACTGAATTTCACAAATCTCCATTTTTCCCCAAGAACTTAAAGGTCCAAAGTATGGTGGGTACATTATATTAATAGGTAAGCTTGTTGTTGCAGAAATCAAAACGGGACTAAAAATGAGACACAGTCCCATCTTCCTTGATATTCAGTGACCTGGAGGCTTCAACTCAATATCCATGCTATTTCAGGTTTCATGCAGTAAAACAGAGTTTTTCTTTTTTGAAGCCTGGATTCTCCTGTTTTTCACCTTATATAGTCATATAGTCTTTTACACTTGTGCAAAATGAATACTAAGACCCTATCCAATCAGGTAACATTTTTCCATCTGCTTTGCAGAGTTGTGAAAAACAGGAGAATCTGATGTCCATTACCTGTGTAGCAGAATTCAGATATGTTTTCTGCTAAATTAGATTATAAGTGTGACCAATTAACGGAGCCTGGCTGAAATACAGTAATGTTACAGCATGCTTAAAACAATGTCATATCAATCTTACAGTGTTGACAGGAATCTGACATATTTTAGCTGTGTTCTTGCATCATACTAATAACTTCGAATGATTGTGACCTTTAGCAAAGAAGACTACAGCAAGAGCAAATTACTTTAAATCTGATGGCACATTTTTGTGTTGTAATAATCCCCTTCATAACTGTAATTATTTGTAGTGTAAATGGAATTGTTAACTGATTCTAAGAAAGTTTTCATGGTTATTTAGAAAAGGCCAAACCGTTTATAAACCAAGGTTAAAATCAGGATCTTGACTCTCTTGTCACATCATATAGGTTAGTATTGTGGTTAGGCTTATGGTACCTTTATCTGCGCTTGCCGCTGTTCTATAAACTGTTGGTATGCCCCAACTTTCTTTCCTGCCACGTCTTTGATGTTATTATTATTAATATTAATTTTAAATATTATTAGTTGGGAGGGTTATTCTCTGTTAGTTCACTCTTATTATACACTTTTAATGTGGCTTATGCGTAACATGCCTATATCATCCGATCCACTTATCCATATATACGCCCAAACTCGAAGTTAGATATCTAGCCATAGTCTGGTCAAGATCGTTAACTTTTCTTTATTTTTCCTTTTACAAATTCATACAAGTTCCACACACAGTCAGACAGAAGATGTTCATTGCATCTTTTTTAAATATCACTGTGAGAGGGGAGACAAGAATCCCCCAGCATGGGCTGGACCCCTAATCAGAGCGCCACAGCACTCGCCACAGGAGCAGAGACGGGCAGCAGTGGGGAGGAGACCGGAGCGTGGATACAGGCACAGGCTCGGCAGTTTCACAGCTACCTGAGCCTGTGTATCAGAGACAGCTGGGGGTGTGGCTTCCGAGCAGCGCATGCTGCTCAAAAGGTGGCTGGGGAAATAGCTGGCGGTGAGCTGGAGAGAGAGGAGTGGAACACCAGCTGGGAGACATCGACTCTGAAGTTGGGAGGCTCCAGCTCTAGTCCCAGCTCCCCAGAGAAGGGGTCAGCCATCTGTTGGGAGACCCCAACCAGCAAGGCAGGAGGCAGGCTTGAGGGTCGGCAGGAGCAAAGGAGCCCCACTGAGAGGCAGCAATCAGATGGGACGCCACTGGGGAGCGTCAGGGCTTTGACTAGGAGCTCCAGAACCTTGGCTGGGGGCAGACCCTCAAGCCTTCAACCATCCTCAGATGGCTCTGGAGTGGGTAGAGCATGGGGAACCATGAGCCCCCTAAAGGGGGAAAGGAGTGACACCGGCAAGAGGGACCAGGACAGGACCTCAGGTCAGCTGGGCTCCAAGGCAGGGGTGCCAGAAGAACTGGTAGGGGTGAGGCACAAGGGCACCCCCAGTACCCTCACCAGTTAAGGTGGAGAGGACAAACAAGTCCCCCTGGGGGTGAGGTAGAAAGGAACCCCGAGAGAAGAGAGAGAGAATCTTGGGAGCTCCACTGGCAGACACCGGCAGTTTCAGTTGAGTTATAAATAACCCCAACAGGGGCAAGTTTATTTTCTTGAAGAGGGGAAAACCAGCCCAAAGACCAGGAGCAAACCCCTGAAGGTTTATGGCCCAGAAAACCCAGCCCTTACAAGGCTGGCAGTGTGGGGAAGATCTGCAGGGAGCAGCATCAACCCAGGCCGAAGGCGTGGTAAGGGTGGGGTAAAGGGGAGGTTTGGAGCCCCACAAAGACACCCCCAGGGTAAAGACCCCTCCTGGCCACCCATCAGGGAATTGCCTCCCCAACAAATAACACTGAAGACGTGGCAGGAGAGAAAATGGGGCAGTGCCCAGACCATCTAGGTGGCACCAGAAGAGGGTTTCACCCTGACGTCACTGGGGAGCAAGGCACCGACGAAGAGGTCCCCAAAGCCTTACAACACCTAACAGCGACAATCACTTACAGTATTAACTTTGTAACTCTTCTCACACACAACGACTTTACCTTTTAACAGCTAACACAAATGAATTGAACTTAGTATTCATGAACTGACTCTCTCTCCGAATCTTATTTCATTTCTTTTATTTCATTCAATTTCTTCCCATTTTAAGGGGGATCTTATTTCTTCAGATCTCTCTACATAAAATCCTTTTATCTTTATTAATACCGGAGTCCCCAGTCAGCCTTATCTTCAGCTTATAGTCTTGAATCCTCTTGGAGAATCAATCCAAACAGTCTCTAACATAGAAAGAGAGTTTTAGCACAAATCCCCTTTTTCTTTTCCTTACTATTACAGACAGATGTCTCATGTCCCTTGGAGTTTTTGTTTGTTTTTTTGTGGGGGGGATCCGCCCCTCGCTTCGTTCCCTCCCGGCACAACTGGGAGCACAATCGGCTTCTCTCCTCCTGCCACAACTGGGAGCACAATCAGTTTCGCTATAGTTTCTCTGAGGGATCCTCCTGTGTTCGCCTCTCTTCTCTTTCTTCTGCCTTCTCCGCTTTTGAACCTCACATCCCGCTGCTCTGCTCCCCGCTCAGAGCTTCTATCCTAATAAGGTAATGGCTCCGGAAGCGGCGTTCTCCGTTTTTTCCCATCGCATCTGTGCTTGCTCCTCCACAGTTAGAATGTGATTTTTTTTATCCCCCCTCCACCCCTTCCCATTTGGAATTCTTTCTGCAAAGAAGAACTGAAACGGATTTATCTTCTATGTTATTCTTTGTAGTTATTGATATTACTGTAGTGCCTAGGAACCCCAGATATGGGTGAGGGCCCTGTTTCACTAAGAGCTGCTCTAACAGAAAAATTTTAAAAAATGGTCCCACTCCAAGCATCTTACAATCTAACCATAAGGCAGGACACAACAAACAGACTGGGGACTAGAAAGAAACAAGATAGCAGTAGGCCATGTCTAAACTGGAGCTTTACTATACTCACCAGTGGCACCTTCCAACAAATCATACTATTCCAGGCATGCTACCCCTGAACAGAAGGAGTATAGCTGCATTTGCAGGCACAAAATTGCCTAATTAGCTCTATCTTGTGCGCCAAGTAGACTGTGGGGAGAAGTGCATGTTGAGACATGAATATGTTTTGAGTGTATGGCTACCAGGCATGGTACATTTGTGGTCTTTGTAGACATGACTTCATAGACATGGCAAGGAGTGGTCTCAGTGCATTAAGTGACTAACTCAGTGATTCTCTGCTCCAGCACAAGATGATTTGGGTGCCAAGAGGTGTAAGCAGATACATTGAGTGTGAAGAGATTATCTGATGAATGCAAGCTCTTCCTTAGTCTTTGCCTGACCATTCTTCTTCCACACACACCCCACCCGCAACTGGCCTGTCTGCAAGGAGGTAAGCATTGTAATGCATAAATTATTTTTTGAAATGGGGTATCACTCAATTCTTAAAACATGAAAATATGCCTAGAGGGGTTTCTTGAGCCTAAAAAGATTGAGAACCATTGGCTTAACTGTTGTCAACCTCTTCCATGTATCACAGCAAAAGAGAATTCAAAGAAGGATTTGAGGGACAATGCTTATCTCTGGTGATGTGAAAGTACTTTCAAAATACTCTTTTAGACTGGACTCATATTTTGGAGCCATGTTTAAAGTCAAACAAGGTTCTTTGGGTAAATGTGATATCTTTTATTACACCAACTAAATTTACTTGGTGTAATAAAAGATATCACATTTACCCAAAGAACCTTGTCTGCCTATGTACTTAGACCAACACCCCTATAACCAACACCCTTGTTTAAAATCACATATCTAGAACAGCTCTCACACCCCATTGTACTGTAACCACTTTTTACCAGACAGATGCATGTATCTCCCTGCTCTTCAGTTCCTGCCCTCCAGGCATGTCTCTCTTGTTAAATCCCTGTTGGCTGTCATGCCACTTCTCAGCTGGGCACAGCTATCAGCTGTAATTTCTCACCTAAACTGGCACAAAAGCAGCTGCTAAGTGGATACTGAATGTTTATTCAGCCCTCAGGACGACAGCAGTTTCACACCGTACATTGAAATGCCTCGGTTCCCAAAGAGAGACCTGAACTGCCGAGTGTCAAGCATGAGTCAGAAAGGCTTGGAGTCCAGCTCTGAATCAGGAGTCTCCCAGCTGGATGGAGGGCTTGTGCCCAACCTTACAGGGTGTGGGTTCGCTCATTTTGTCTGGAGGGAGACTGAGGAGGACACCTTGTTTCCAAGATAGCGAGAAAACTTCCTTTTGGACAGCTCCTCCTTGGGAGACTCTAGATATCCAGCAGAAGGATACCAGCAGCATAATAAGTGCAGGGGTTTCTGGGAAAATGCACCTCAAGTTGCTGACAAGCAAAACTCATGTAATGTGTGTGTTAAGGCACAGCAGGGTGAGAACTGCAGGCATGGTAGCCCCTGATGAGGCCATGGAGTCTGCCAGGTTTCAAGTAGATAGGTGCAGGCGTTTCTGGGAAACTGCATCTCAGGTTGGTGACAAGCAAAACTCGTGACGTGTGACTTTGTGTGTGTGTTAAGGTGTGCCCTCACTGGTGCTGGGGCCTCTAAATGACACAGTAGTGTGCCCCAGTGAAGTCTCCTCCTCCCCTACAGCCTCAGTCCAGTCCACCACTATCCATGACAACAGGTAAAATAATAACTTAGTGAACAGCAGCACAGTAGCATCAGCAGCATCTCAGGCAGCCAAACTGTGACAGAGCCTTTCTTTCTTCTCCTGCAGGAGCTTCTTCTCCAGCAGCTGCCAGAGAACTCTCCCTGCCAGCCCCAGTCCTGGGGCTTAGATGTGCCCACGGTCCTGCATCCTTCCAGTTAGGTGCTAGGAGTATTGGTCTAAGGACATGGCACTGGCAGACAGGTCCTTTGGGTCAATCTAATCTGATGTCTTTTAGCAGACCAACTGAATAGTTACAGAAATATATCTTAGCAAGCCTTTGGGTTGAAAAGCCCTTCATCAGGCTGAGGAAGCACCTGCAGTTGGTGTGTGTGCTGTTCCTGGATGGAAGGAATAGTAAAGAAGCCAGAGGCTGGCATGCAATGCAGGCAAGAAAGCCTGGGATCTCTGTAGGGATCTCTGGAGGGAAAGTCCATGTGAGAGCTGAGGATTATCATTTATGATGTCTGTCTACACCAGTGGCAACGTGTAGGGGGTGCATGGGGGTGCACGTGCACCCTCTGAGAGTGCTGGTGCGCCCTGTGACAGGCAGCGCTCCCCGCTTAGGTGATGGGTGGTGGGGCAGGCAGGAGTACCAGTGCCCTCCTGTGAGTGCCGGTCAGGGAGTGGGGGCACCAGGGGGAGCCACGCTGGCACTTCCAGGAGCGCCGCTCCCTGGTCAGCGCAATAGGCTGCTGTGGGGCACATGCCCCTCCTGACTCAGGTGGCACCAGTCGCCCATGGGCTACAGTGACCAAACTGTTTTGTGGCATTCTTTCTTGCATAGTGGACTGGAAACTCCCGCTTGCCATTGTTGTCCCCTTGTTCCTCCGCCTTCTCCTTCCTGCCACTGCTTTCTCCAGCAACTGTTTGTGCAAAGAAGTTGCTAAAAGCATGAAGAGACCTCAAGCTTTGGTATGAAAAGATTGGGGATGATGGGGGTCCAGTCCTCCTGCTAAGCCCCTGCAAGTCTTCCTAATAGCAAAGGTGGGCGGGGAGGGAAAGATGCTTGGCACTTAGAATGGGCGAGCCAGTCAAATAGGATGCTCCAGCATACTCCTTGCCATGTGCATTGCTGGAACAGTGGGCAGCTTTGCTCAGAAAGGAGCCTTCTTGCACTGGGTACTCTGCATATATGTAAATTAACATAACTCCACGGTAGCCTGCTGGGGCTCCATTACCGATAGGTCCATGATCAGAGTCGTTCACTAAGGCTGTGATGCTGGCACGTTGCACACACATTACCTTGGCTTTAAAAAACATCAATCAAAGAAAAAAACATTCTTCTAACCTGCAAATCTCATTCCCCACTAGGTTTTTTCCTATCTAAGGCCTCTGCCATTGGTTCTTGAGAAGAAGCCTAATGAGGAAGACTTCTTTGTGGAAGAGCTGGAATCACGGAAGAGGAGGAAAAATCCCTCAACAAGAAACAACACATCACCAGCAGCTTCTCTCCTTTCCTTGTCGGAGGAGGATGACAGCAGTTTCACGCCCTACATTGAAATGCCTCGGTTCCCAAAGTGAGACCTGAACTGCCAAGTGTCTGGTGTGAGTCTGAAAGGGCTGGAGTCCAGCTCTGAATCAGGACTCTCCCAGCTGTACAGAGGGTCTGTGCCAGGGACAATGCGTAGGGGGTACAGGCAGGTGCACATGCACCACCTGTGAGTGGCGGTGCACCCCCTGCAACAGTGTTGGCAGCACCTGCAGGTGGTTGCCACTCACCACCCTGCCATCAGTCTATGATTGGCCCTGGCCGCCGCTGCCGGTGGTGCCTGCAGGTGCTCACCAACCCCTGTTTGGCACTTGCCACCACCACCCCATGCCAGCTGCCGACAGTGCTGGCAGCGTTTGCCGGAGCTCCCTGCTCCCCGAACTGCCGAGTGTCAAGCATGAGTCAGAAAGGCTTGGAGTCCAGCTCTGAATCAGGAGTCTCCCAGCTGGATGGAGGGCTTGTGCCCAACCTTACAGGGTGTGGGTTCGCTCATTTTGTCTGGAGGGAGACTGAGGAGGACACCTTGTTTCCAAGATAGCGAGAAAACTTCCTTTTGGACAGCTCCTCCTTGGGAGACTCTAGATATCCAGCAGAAGGATACCAGCAGCATAATGTGGACATGGACAGGTGCCGACAAAAGGCCTTCCTTCAGGTGACTGTGCTGACAGAGGGTCTTCATTTTAACACTTTCTCTGAGGACCTGCATCTCCCTGCAAGGGGCCACCTTCACCCTGACCTGGAGAGGCTTCCCTTCCCTGAGCACATAGCTTGCTTGAAAGTACGAGTCTCAGAACTCCAGTGAGCTCCCTCCCCAGGATGTTGGTCTTCAGACTTGACAGTTTGCAGGAGACAAGGACATTTCAAGTGACTGTGACAGCAAAACAGACTTTCTGGCCGCACACTCAGCAGGAGGAACACTGCCTCTGGCCACCATGCTAAGGGAGACTTTTGAAGCTGGGACATGGGGAAAGCATGGGACCGTGGAGGAAAAGATCTACCAAAAGCTTAAATTCCAGGGCTGTCAGCAGATGCATTAT